>NW_027062715.1:0-16517 GCF_032884065.1 Artemia franciscana
TGAAATGATGATTTATAAACAGTAATGAATAAACAGAGATTAAACTTACAGAAAGTATGTTTGAGACATAATAGCTGATAGTTTCCCTTATGAGTTACTTCAGAGACATGCCATGTTTTTTTATGGACTGAGCTTAAATTTCATCTATCCAACACTCCTAGTCATAAGCCATCTTACTGTGTTTTAGATGTTGCAATATCCCCCTTTCTTCATTTTGTGCCAATCATATAAATATTTACCATTTTGACCTTATTTTGCTCCAAAGTTTGAATTAAGATAACTTAAGACCTAATTAAATTCTTCTCTGTTAATTGAAAATAGTTGTAGTCTATGTCATAGGCTCATTGGTCAACTGGGCTTCTGTAATGTCAACTAGATGAAATTTGGATTTTGCTGAATAGTATGGTATTGAATATGGGCTATGTGTTGGATTATACATAGTGGTTATAATCTCCTCAAGGAAACACTATAAAATTCTGGAAACTAATTTATAGCATTCTAAAATACTTACTTAGGTTATGATACCCAGTACATAGAGAGCTAATTTACACATCAAAACTTAAATTACAATAAAATGTCTACCATACCACCTAAAACATAAATTGTTTTGTCATTAGACTCACTAATATATTCCAAATAAGTATATTATTAGCTTGACCATTTTAACTATAAACAACACTAAAAATTTCAAATGTCATTAAATGTGAAGAACTGTGAGGTTTGTCATTAAATTTGAAGAACTGTGAGGTACTAATATTATCAATAGCCAATATTATCAATAGCCAATATTGGAGTCTAGTCTTAGACACACATTTTATGCTTAAGCCTGATCATGAAAAATAATGTCCAACTTTGGACATAGGATCTTAAACTTAGAACAAGGTATCATATTTAAATCATAGACAGACTCAATCTTAGTCATATTTAATGTTTCAAAAATGTCTTGAATCCAGCTAATTATGTTTAGGCCTAAATAGGCTATACTGTGAAGGTAACTTTGGTCTAAGTTTAAAAAAGGTTTTCGAAGATTGCAGTCAGCCAATCCCAACTAGTCTAGTGTTAACAATCAACCAATCAAAACTACCAAACCTATATACACCATATCCAAGATTAGGAGCCTGTTGTCTGTGATTAGGAAAGATACATTTTTTTCTATCAAGATGTTTGAATATTAAGTGCTGTCTGAGTACTGAGGTCTTATTCTAAATTATTTCTAAATGTGTTTGCTTTATTCCTTCCCTACTCAGTGAATATATAATGCCTACTCATTGAATGGTCAATAGGATAACTATTTTCATCTTATTAATTTATAAGCTATATGGAAGTGGTATGGATGCTATATAAGAGAAGGGGGTTATGTTTAATTGTTCTTCATTTAATAATTACATAGGTCAAAGTCCTGTGGTGGCGCAGTGGGTTTGACCTTAGCTTGGTAATCCAGGACCCAGAGATCAAATCATGCTGCAGGAATGCACTGCAGGGCCAACGCAGGGACCTTAGCAGTCAAGAAGCACTGTTAATCTAATACAATACAACATAAGTCAAAATTTTAGAATATTTTATAGTTTCCAGAATGTTGTAGTATTTCCATATTTAGTAGAAAGTAAAACCACTAAATATTTACCAAAATATTATTTTTAAAAAGTGGATGACAATGTAAGATAACATTATAATTCATTTAATAGAAGCTTCCTACATAATATTGGCTTATGTAGAAATTTTATTGTTTTGAAGTTTTTTCTGCATTCTTAGAACTATATCTGGGACTTTCAGGGAGTGTGGTGCTTTTTGAGAAAAGTGACTATGATATTTGGAAATAGCATAAGATAATGAACCTTATCCTGTTCAGCGTTTTTTTTTGCTCACAAGTGGCCAACCACTAAATATTTGCCCTAGGGCTATATTCAGTCCAATTAGGAAAGGATTTAGAATAAGAATTCAAATTTTGCCTTATAATCCAACTCACATTCTATTAATAAACTTTATTAAGGCCTATGTATCAAAAAGAAGTAGGGTCTAAAGTTCACACCTTAATTACCTTAATTAGCACTTCAGAGTAAATTAGTTGTAAGAACTGTGATGCTCCATAGTTGATGATGGCAATAGATCTTGTTTCTGTGTTAAGGTAAAGCAACAAACCATCAGGACTAGAGAGTGCTTGAGAGATACAATTTAAACCCACTTGTTAACAGTGATCACATGGTAGGTGTGGTTTAAGAACCATTGTCTATTATTTTAGAGTTGGCACCACTGCACAACAGCAACTTTGGATTGAATGTGCAAGATGGTTGGGTATGGCAAGCTGCATCACCCTCTAAGATGACTCTAGAGTATTTATTCCAAGAGTGTTATGGTAGTGAGGGCTGGGAAGGATTTTCCCACAAATCTTCATGGTCTGGCCTCCCATTTCTTGTCAAGCTTTGTTTTGAATTCCTCAGGCAAGGTTGCAGAGAGTGTCTGTTGGCCTAGTTGGATCTAATCATTCACCACTTGCTAGATGATAAAATCTAGTTAGGTTTTGGTATTAACAGTGGATATGAATAGCTTTTTGGAAAGTCCTTGTGTTTGTCTGTGGTGGGGAGATAAAGTGTCTGAGGTGGGGAGATAAAGGCTTCTTGTCTGTTTGCTGGAGGTATCTGTAGGTGAGCATCATGTCATTATGCATATGCTGAAAAACGAGTGTTGAGAGGTTAGCAGAGTTTGAGAGGTTGTAATTTACTGCATTAGGCTGACTGTGCAAACCTTTGATGCATTTTCTCCTTTGGACACCTTCAACAAGCTGGATATTGCTCTCGTAGAAAGGACCAGCAAGACATGTTCCAAAGCAGGATTAGACTGGCCAGAGCTTTGTATAGTTCCAGAAAAACTGTGGAGGGCTGATTACTGAAAGTTCTTTTCAGGAGTCCCAAATTTGTGTCCCTTTGGAAACTGCTTGGGTGGTAAATTGTGGAATTGTAAACTGTCATCCAACAGGACTCCTAGGTCTCTACCACTACTAGAAGTACAAAGGAAGACTGTCAATGATATTTTTCCATTGCACATAGTCTACTGGTTCTGAAGATTACCATGGCCAAAATGAAGAGTGATGCACTTCAAGATGTTGAAGGACAGAAGGCGCTTATCTACCCATGCTTGAATTTTGTTAAGATTGGCTTGCAGGCTACTGTTGTCCATGTCACCAAATAGCTTGGAATGGTCAGTGTAAATAGTAAGGTGGTTTTTGTTTCAGCTACCAGGTCATTGATGTAGATGAGGACTAAGGTCAGTCCAAGGATTGTTCCTTGAGGGTCGCTACTTATTAAGTTATACTATTATATATAAGTAAGTTAGTAATGTAGGCTAATTGGTACCCAAATGATTAGATTGCACAAAACAATAAAATTAAATAACATTACCTGCTTGGCAGCAAGGGAAGTCTAAAGATAAATTGGATACAATAAACATTAGTAGATAAAAGCAAGGCAAGAAGAGATGATGCAATTTAACATGTCAGGTCATTAACTCAAAACGCCACAATAAAACAGCAATGGCCAACTCGGATAAACCAGACATAGTAAAACAGTTACTAAGCCATACTAAGAAAGATCTAGGCGATATAAAACTTATATATTTTGGAACATGTATTTAATACAAATTATAAAATTTAAATTAACAATCATGTAAACTAAGCCTAGATTGTTGACACATGGTATGATACCACAAGATAAACTTCAGACTAGAGAGCATACCAACATTACATACTACCTTATGTTCCATATTACCTATGTAAGTTTTAAATGGCAGATTGCTGTCTTGGCACCAAGACAGCAGTTTTAGGCATACCAAATACTATCAACTCAATTAATACTATTGCAGTAAATAAAATGAAATAAAAACCTGATGCATCTACTATTATGAAATAAAACTAGAAATGATTTGCATGACATTGGTGAAATGCATGCTCATTTTAGGTGACATAGGTTTCTTTGGTAGGTGTTTCATCTATAACTCATTAAATTATTTGCAATTCTTTTTAGCTCATTAGCTCAAAATGTAAAAATTTGGAATACAATATATTGAATGGTGAAGAAGATTACAATTAGACCAAAAAGCATTTTGATGCTTAGAACAGATCACCTGAAACTTTTGATGGTGTAAAAAAAAAAAAAAAATCCACTGGCTTAGGTGTACTTTAATTGCGTGCAGTTTCTAATTTTATTACGCAAATTTGTCAAAGGAAAAAAAAAGGTTATCAAGTTTTTAGTCAATGAATCTCTCAAGCAATTGATTAGCAATTAGATCCTTGCTGACCAAGAAAAAAAGGTTGCCAATATTTCTTTATTGGCAATATTAGAGTTCAACTAAAGTTCTAAAAATATAGATTATAAAATATAAAATAAAAATATAGATATAAAATGAAAATAAAAATTTAGATGTATACAATATAGTTCTAAGACAAGCCAGTCTTAAAGTTCAACAGCACTGCTCTCAGTCAAACTGGAAAAGTAATTATTTTGAACTGAAGACTGGCATGATTCTAAGTTAAATGAACCTTTATAGCCACAAAAGAAATAGAACAGATAGAGATTAGAGCTGGGAGTGACCTTACTACTTAAGCTTGGGCTGTAAATCCATTTCTGAACGTGTCGTTGATGTAGCTCAACAATTTTATCACTACATCTTGCAAAAAAGGCAATTGAGTCACATTTTCCAAGGAAAGTTTTAAGTACTTGTTTGAATAACCAAATATTAAACATTGAGTTATGCTGCAAATTAGATTCAATGTTACTGTCTAGGTCTGTAATGAAAGAAATGTTTAGATAATTAGGTCATGTTTTACAGATGAAGAATGATAAAGTTGCCAAGAAAATGAGTTTTTCAGCTCATTCATCCAGGGTCAATTAGAAAGTAGGAAATCCTCAAGTGGTGGTTAAAAGAGGCTATAAAAAAAGAAGAAAACTTCAAGTTTGTGATTGGGGTTTAAGAGTGAAGTTTTGAGTAGATTGGGGTGGAGGAGGAGCTGTGTTAGCCTCAGTTGCCTTGGAGCTTCAATGAAACATTAGGCATAGTAGGAGTATATCAAACAGTTAATGGTAACAAACTGTAGTAAGGAGCGACCAGGCTCAATAGTAACCAAAACTCTAAAAAATTGAATTTTGATATCAATAGCTACATCGAAAGAATCACATTTTAATGCTGATTTTAAATATATAAGTTTCATCAAGTTTAGTCTTACCCATCATAAGTTACGAGCCTGAGAAAATTTGCCTTATTTAGGAAAATAGGGGCAAACACCCCCTAAAAGTCGTAGGATCTTAACGAAAATGACACCATCAGATTCAGCGTATCAGAGAATCCTACTGTAGAAGTTTCAAGCTCCTATCTACAAAAATGTGGAATTTTGAATTTTTTGCCAGAAGACAAATCACGGGTGCATGTTTATTTGTTTGTTTTTTTTGTTTCTTTTTTTTCCAGGGGTCATCGTATCGACCAATTGGTCCTAGAATGTCACAATAGGGCTCATTCTAACGGAAATGAAAAGTTCTAGTGCCCTTTTTAAGTGACCAAAAAAATTGGAGGGCATCTAGGCCCCCTCCCACGCTCATGTTTTCCCAAAGTCAACGGATCAAAATTTTGAGATAGCCATTTTGTTCAGCATAGTCGAAAACCATGATAACTATGTCTTTGGGGATGACTTACTCCCCCACAATCCCTGGGGGAGGGGCTGCAAGTTACAAACTTTGACCAGTGTTTACATATAGTAATGGTTATTGGGAAGTGTACAGACGTTTTCAGGGGGATTTTATTTTTTTGGGGTGGGGCTGAGGAGAGGGGGCTATGTTGGAGGATCATTCCTTGGAGGAATCTTTCATGGGGGAAGAAAAATTCAATGAAAAGGGCGCAGGATTCTCTAGCATTACTATAAGAAAACAATGAAAAATAAACATGAAAACGTTTTTTCAAATGAAAGGAAGAAGTAGCATTGAAACTTAAAACGAACAGAGATTATTACGCATATGAGGGGTTCTAAAAATACTTTAGCATAAAGAGCGAGGTATTTAGGAGGAGATAAATACCTTGCTCTTTATGCTAAAGTATTTTTAGTAATTTCAACTATTTATTCTACGGCCTTTTAGATTCAGGGGTCATTCTTAAAGAATTGGGACAAAACTTACGATTTAGTGTAAAGAGCGAGGTATTAACGAGGGTACAAACCCCCTCGTATACATAATAAAAATATAAGGCTATGAAAGTTTGTTACGTAAGTTAATTCTTAAGTTACGTATATTTTTTACTAATAAAAACGTTCGTTAAAAATTAAAAGTTCTAGTTGCCTTTTTAAGTAACCGAAAAATTGGAGGGCAACTAGGCCTCCTTCTCCACCCCTGATTTCTCAAAATCGTCTAATCAAAACTAAGAGAAAGCCATTTAGCCAAAAAAAGAATTAATATACAAATTTCATTTTAATAATTTATTTGAGGAGAGCCAAAACCAAACATGCATTAATTCAAAAATGTTCAGAAATTAAATAAAAAAAAACTAATTTTTTTAGCTGAAAGTAAGAGCGACATTAAAACTTAAAACGAACAGAAATTACTCCGTATATGAAATGGGTTGTCCTCTCCGCAATCCCTCGCTCTTTACGCTAAAGTTTGACTTTTTGCCACAATTCTACTTTTTAAAACAATTAAAAGCTTTAAAAACTCGGGCCTCGAATCACAATCACTTTTTATTTTAGATTTATTTTCAACATTACTTCGATTAAGAATTTGAGACTGAAATATAGAAGGCCTTTGACTTGTGAGATACTTTTGCTTAGAGGTAGGTAAGAAATTAGGTATATTTAAATTTGAGTTAGATAACTGCTTGGTTTCAGATGATCCTAAGCTAATGACTGTCTTCAGTCCAGATTCTATTGTACAATCGCCGTTAAATCCAGGGTTGTCTTGACTTCTAGAAGAAGGTGAGCTACTATTTTGTGGCCTAAAACATAATGACAATATTTAACATAAAATAATATGCATAAGAAACATTTGCAAATTTTTATCTTATCGTAGCGAAAAATGCTGCATTTGCTTCTCTTATCTAACTATAAGTTATCAAAGGAGAAAGAATCAAGGCATGAACTAAAAACAAAACATAGGCCTATTGTATATTAGTGAAAATGTTTGAACTAAAGAAATCCAAAAAACGAACGAAATTCAGAACATAACAAAATATATACACATGTATGAACATAAGTGCCGATTAAAATGGGTTAAAATTTACAAGTGGTAGAAAAGGGTGTAAAAAAGGGGATAAACTACACAAGACAAACGAGGTACAACGAAGTGCGGCAAAACAAAGCGTTAAATAATTCAAAAAGATAAAGGTTATGCAGCAAAATATGAACAAGTTGTTAACATTTGAAATGAAAATGGTAAAAGCAGTCACTTATGCATTTCACAACGAATTCAAGCGAGATTTTTTTTTTAGCAAAGTAACTACAACAGCGTCTTGTTGACAGGAATTTGCAGCCTGTAGGATTGGAAGGAATCATTTGGGCTCTGGGGCCGAGGGGTCTTTTCCACCAGCTTTGTGTATAGACTTAGGCAGCTAACCCCTATCTCAAGATGAGGGACCGTAATTTTCCTATGTTGGGTTTTTGTCCTTGGTGACCCAAGTCTGTTAATGGAAATTATTCCTCATTTGACAGTTTTTAGAACAGTTTGCAGGGATTTGCAACCTCTAGTATTGGAAGGACTAACTTGGGCTCTGGAGCCGAGGTGTCTTTTCCTCCAGCTCGGTATATATAGACCTCTTGAACCTATTTTTACTCAAGCTCATTCAAGGATCAAAACATTTCTCCTGTTCCATGGTTAGCTTTAGGCAGCTAACTCCTATCTCAAGATGGGGGACTGTAATTTTCCTATGTGGAGTTTTTGGCCTTGGCGATCCTAGTCGTGTCTAACGGCAATTCTTCCCCACCAGTTTTTTTTTACAGGTTTCAGGGATTTGCAACGTGTAGGCTTTGAAGGAATGACTTGGGCTCTACAGCCGAGGCGTCTTTCCCTCCAGCTTTTGTACCAGGGGTGTCATTTGGGAGGGAGAAGGCGGGTAGAGTTGTCCCCTGAATAATTTAACAAAATATTATACACCCCATGCCCCTTGACTATCCGGATATGAGCCCTTCTTGCTCCTCCCTCCCAATAAAAATGCTTTGCCAAAACTGTTTGATATGTCAGAACATAAATTAAAGAATTAAAGAATAGGACGTTAACTGCACATATTAGGGGCGCCGTTTTTTTTGTTAATTAGCTCTTTGTATGATTTATTCGAGTGAATCCTGAATATACGTGCTGGCCTTAGTCACTGTAATATAAGTCACTGGCTTTAGAACAAAAATCGCTAGCTAGAAGAAAATCACTAGGCAACAAAAAAATCACTAGAAAGAGTGATAAATCACTAGGGGTGGCAACTTTGGCGGCAATTGGTATTGTAAATTCCTCAACCGTACCACATGTTTCGCATAAATGACAACAGTAATTCTCCTGCATCGATTGATTGTGCAAAAATAATCACCTGTCATCAATCCCAAATTACCACACATGTCCCTTGTTCCAGTAAAGATGAATTGACACGCAATGTAAAAACAGATTGTGACTGGGAGGTCCCTATCTGTGAAGTTTGCCTAAGAAAAGACGTAGTCAAGCTTGAGAAATGGATTATTAATCTCGAATTTCTTTATGAAAAATAAAAAAACAAGTTTTTTTAAATGAAAGTAAGGAGCAACATTAAAACTTAAAACGAGCAGAAATTATATGAAAGGGGCTTTTCCTCCTCAACGCCTCGCTCTTTACGCTAAAGTTTGACTCTTTCCCTTAACTCTATTTTTAAAACAGTAAGAAACTTTAGCGTAAAGTGCGAGGCGTTGAGGAGGAAAAGTCCCTTTCATATACGGAGTAATTTCTGCTCGTTTAAGTTTTAATGTTGCTCCTTACTTTCATTTAAAAAAACTTGTTTTTTTATTTAATACTGTTAAAAGTCAAGGTGACCACTCACAAAGGCAAGAGTTAATTCTTTTTAAGATTTATATTCTCTATGTAAGTTTTCAATGTGTTATGTTTCTGCCATTCCATGGTTTTAGTATCAACTTTGGACAACAATTTTGTTAAATTTGACAGCTGAGATTCAGTTTTATCCATCTGCTAAATTACATTTTTGTTAAATTTTCTTTGCCCTTTTTAATTGAATACAGATAAAAAAAATACAAAAAGCTAGAGATATTTTCCTTTTTTTTAATCAAATCTTTGATTAAAAAATTCTTTAAAAAATTTTTTCAAGCAACATCATAATTCTGGCCTTGTAAATGGATCTGAAATTACCGATTCAAGGATATTACTAGTTTGTCCTTTTGGTGCATTTTTTGGCTGTTACAAAATTGTGCATTTCAGAGGAAAATAAACATTAAGGCTTCTTAATTTCCTTCTTAAAAGCACAGTGTAAGTATTTGTATAGGTTATTTTCATAGTATTTGAAAAGATTTCTAGCTCCCCCAGTTTGTAGTAAGTATTCATCAAATATCACAGAATTCACTTAAGTAAGTAAGTAAGACGGCACTAGACCCTTCAGGTCCAGACCGGCGGTGCTGATCTCCGCTTTGTGGCCTTTTAGCCAGTGGTACAATGGGGGGCTTGGGGCCAACCATTCTGTGCTTTCTTACACCCTTCCTGCTTACGTTCCCCAGATTTCCATTTAGAGCTGGGTGGACTCTGGCTGAGCAAACAGTGTCACGCCACTGACCCCCGTCCTAAACCAAATAAACGGTCCTAACCTAAGATTTCTAGCTCCCCCAGTTTGTAGTAAGTATTCATCAAATATCACAGAATTCACTTAAGTAAGTATATAATCTTTTCTCCCCCAGAAAAGATTCTTCACTGTTATATTACCTCCTTTTTAATGAGTTGTTAAAATCTTTCTACTTTCGCTTATTTCAGCAAAGCTAAAATAATACATTCCTTCATTGCATCAAAATTTTAATTGGCAAGACAATTTCCAAATACTTCTTCAGTTAATTACTACTTGAAATCATATCTTTAGGTAATTCAATTTCATTGAAGTCATTTTTGAAAAATTTTCATTCCTCTGGTCTAGGATGTTTTTGCTCTTCAGTCCTATTTTGGTGCAATTTATGGCTTTAAGCCTGTTACAAAATCGTGTGTTTCAGAGGAGCATAAACTTAAGACTTCGAAATTTGCTTCTTTTAAAGTACAGTAAAAATGGTTGTATTGTTATTTACATAGTTTGAAAAGACTTCTAGCTTCCCCCCAAAATAGATTATTTCTCTTTTTATAATGAATTCTGACAAAAACACCTCCTTTTTAATGAATTGTTAGAATCTTTCTACTTTTACTTTTTTAGGGATTTTATTCAGAGTGACCTACTTGACTATGCAAAAAACAACCCAGGTGTTGTAGTATACTTAAAGCCAAGGAGACATCGCAGTCCTCGTGTCATTGCTGAGTATTGTAAGTTTATTTTCACTTTCAATTAAATTCACTAATTTTTTATCTTCCGGAGTGGGTAACTATGTATAATCTATTCTGGATAGGCCTTCAGAGAGCAAAAAGAGACTTCATCTCTTTGTGTTTTGCTAATCCTTGCTTAATCAACATCCCTGACTTGAACAATGCTGGTTTTTCTTCTAAGGCCCTGTCAAAAGGTATCAATTTTTCACCAATCCATACACTTATAGAAATCTTCCAAAGAATTTTCCTTTTTCTCTGGTCTGGACCATATGCCATGGGCTGGTTTGGGCCATTGTCATGGGCTCACACTAATACAACAAGCATAAACAAAAAATAAAATCTTGCTCCTGTTCATCTATACTTCCCTTTGTAATTGTTTTTTTCCCTATGTTCATTTTCTATCTCATCTTTTGCTACTTGTGGATCTTTTTTGTTTGTATACGTATATTATGTATTTAAATTCTTTTTTGTTGCTATTTGTCTTCTGACTAGAAGTTAAAATTCGTCATCCACCTTATTGTTACTTTTGATCATCAGTTAGGGATAAGTATTATTTTATCTTGTTATTTACACTGAATATTTGTCAGAGCTCAATGCATTCAATAACTTTTATTTAGGTATTTTTCATAAAGGAATACTCTGGAAATTGTGTTAAAATGAAGATAATTGCGGTTGTTTGTTTCTGAACTTGTTTTATGCTATGTGATATTGAGAGTTACATTGTTGGTTGAGTTTAATATTTTTGTATGGATTTTGACTGTCCTGATATCAAGCCCTACCCTCTAGAGCTGACACTGTACAAATATTAGTTTTGCTTTCTTTTAATATAACAAGATAAAAAGATGCTTTTAGAAGTAAAATATATGAAGAATAAAAGAGATAACACAATGTAACAGTTGTTGACACCAAACAGCTTTCACTTTAAATTATGACTGTTTGATTTATACTAAGGGGATTAAATACCTTAAACTTAAAGCATCACCCTAAGTGATCACCCTAACTGCACTCTAGCATCACCCTTTAAGATGACTGTAGAGTATTTATTCCAAGAGTGCTATGGTGGTGAGGGCTGGAGGGCGAACATTGGAACATTCGGGACACTGGAAGGGCAGTGGAGGGCGAATAAATTCAATACCTTAAACTTAAAGCATCACCCTATAATTTTCGACCATTATGAACATTCTTAATGTCCTTGGTCAAACTATTTAGACTTGATTTTATGGTCTTGCTATAATTTGTAGTGCTTGGATAAGAAATCTGAATAAATGACAGAAAACTAAAAGCTTACTTTCTCAGGAATTTTAGAAAAAACATTTAGCTTCCTTCGTTTTGTTCTGGAGATTGAGATATTTAGTTTTGATGAAACTTAAAGATATTTAGTTTTAAATAACTAGAAAGTATGAATTGTGTTTTTACAATTAAACAGCGCAGAATTTTTTTCATTAAATTTCAGGAAAGGATAGTCCCTAAAATGTCCAAGCATAACTGTAAGGAAAATTCCAAAGATCAGCTCAAAATAAAGGAATACCCTTTGGTCTACCCGCTTTGACTTAAAACCTTGCTAACGCACTTTCTAAATCAAATTTCATAGTCAAACTACAGGTTTTCAACAGTTTTCAATGATAACTAGTCCCAGGGAAAATTTGCTGATGGAACTTTGAGACGGTAAGCTGATGTGGAGGTTAAATAAATAATTTTTAAAGGATCGAATCCTCTAAAGACTAGTTTATAAATTCAAGAAATATGTACTGCTGTGAAGTTAGCATACTTGAAATTTTGAAAATTCGCAATTTCTATTAAGCAAAATTACCATCTAACTTATAAATACCTTAAAGCAGGTCTTCTTAGTGCAGCACCTCTCAGCTATAGCAGCAACCACTAAAAACCACTAATAACTCATTGAAATCTATTGATAACACATGAATGGAAATGAGAAGAAGGTGAATTGGTAACTCTTTAATAACAGATACGTTGTCTTATGATTTTAAATTTTGTCATACAAAATACGTCATTTTGTCATATGATTATACGATTTGTTGACGACTATTGACATAAGAATATGGCTTGAATATTCAATTTCAGTACTATAATTATCCGTTGGGTAATAAGATGTAATTCTTGTTCGGTAATAAGGTGGATGAGACGCTTCAACTATAATCTAATATCCTAGTTCTATTAAAAATTTCATGACTTTTTAGAGACAGGCAAAACCTGCTTCCAGACATAGAATAGGCGTCTAGTCTTAAAAAGTTAATAAAATCCTCGCTGACCAAAAGAAAAGGTTGCCAAGACTTCTTTATTTGTAACAATAGAGTTGATTGTCATGCAAAATATGTCATTTTGTCATATGATTACATTATTTGTCGAAAACTATTGATATAAGAATTTGGCTTGAAAACTCAATATCAGTACTTTAATTATCTATTGGGCAATAAGATGTAATTCTTTTTCGGCAATAAGGTGGATAAGACACTTGAACTATAATCTAATATCCTAGTTTTGTTAAAATTTTTAAGACTTGTTGGAGACAGGCAAAACCTGCTTCCAAACATAGAATAGACGTGGAATAAAACTTGGTTGCATTGCGTGCAATGCCATCTACTTGTATATTTAGTTTCATTTTTGGCCGACAGGTTAGCACTGATGATTAGGACAAGTTAAGATTTTGAGAACTTTTAGGAGACACACAAAACTCTCTGTTCCCAGGCATACAATAGATGTTGATTAGATTAGAGTAGAATAAAGCTTGGATTATCTTTATTACTTTTTGGCTGGGGGATTAAAAGAGCCATCTAATGCTCAAATGATATGAAGAGAAGATTAGTTTCTGTTTTAGGAGATGGGATTATAATCATCACCTTCTCTTTTAAGATTTTTTTTTTATAACTTTATTTTAATTGCTATTCCATTTTAATTTCTATCTCACAATTGCAAATTATTGCGTTTTTGGATCTTGTTTTAATCTATTTTGATTAATGAGGCTTATGTATGAAATTCTTAAGCTGGTTCTGCCTAAAGTAATAACGTGATATAATTAAATTTTTCTGGTGATAAACTTCTTCCTTAAGTTCGAGTTGTTTAATTGTGAGCTATTTTGGATTTTTAGTTTATTAATATGGCACTCACTTTTGGTAGTTTTTCTTGGTGTCAAGCATCTATGCATGGTGTTCCTACAAATACTCAGTACTCACCTCTCTTCCTGAAATCAGTCTTCTCATCAATCCCCCTGAAAAGGGTCGTACAATTTCCTGTTGATAATTTATCAACAAATATTTTATAAGCATATGGTAATATATTATATTTCAATTTTCTGTTTAGTAAATGGTCATAGAGAGCTGATTTCATTGGACGATTTTTCGAAAGAGGATGTTTATAGATGGTCAGAATATTTGAGGATGAGAGAAGGTAAGTTTTCCTTTTACCTCTACTCATTTGGTAAAGTAGGAAAAGGGTGCCGTCACAATCTCCATGGATAAAAATCTTAAATCTGAGTTTTAGTATCCTCACTCTTGTATGCTCTTACTCTCTCTCTTATATACCCTCCCTTTCTCTTGTATACTCTTCCTCCTAGTTGTATACTCTCCTTTCCTCTTGCATACTCTCATACTCTCTTGCACAAAGTCTCTGTGGATAAAAATCTTAAATTTGAGTTTTAGGATCTCCCTCTTGTGTGCTCTTACTCTCTCTTATATACTCTCCCTTTCTCTTGTATACTCTTCCTCCTAGTTATATAATCTTCTTTCCTCTTGCATACTCTCATACTCTCTTGCACACAGTCTCTGTGGATAAAAATCTTAAATTTGAGTTTTAGGATCTCCCTCTTGTGTGCTCTTACTCTCTCTTATATGCTCTCCCTTTCTCGTGTATACTCTTCCTCCTAGTTGTATACTCTCCTTTCCTCTTGCATACTCTCTTGCACACAATCTCCGTGGATAAAAATCTTAAATTTGAGTTTCAGGATCCTCCCTCTTGTGTGCTCTTACTCTCTCTTATATGCTCTCCCTTTCTCGTGTATACTCTTCCTCCTAGTTGTATACTCTCCTTTCCTCTTGCATACTCTCATACTCTCTTGCACACAATCTCTTCGGATAAAAATCTTAAATTTGAGTTTTAGGATCCTCCCTCCTGTGTGCTCTTACTCTCTTTAATATAGCCTCCCTTTCTCTTGTATACTCTTCCTCCTAGTTGTAAACTCTCCTTTCCTCTTGCATACTCTCATACTCTCTTGCACACAATCTCCGTGGATAAAAATCTTAAATTTGAGTTTTAGGATCCTCCCTCTTGTGTGCTCTTACTCTCTCTTATATACTCTCCCTTTCTCTTGTATACTCTTCCTCCTAGTTGTATACTCTCCTTTCCTTTTGCATACTCTCATACTCTCTTGCACACAATCTCCGTGGATAAAAATCTTAAATTTGAGTTTTAGGATCCTCCCTCTTGTGTGCTCTTACTCTCTCTTATATACTCTCCCTTCTTTTTGTATACTCTCCCTCCCTCTTTTACACTTTCCCCTCCCACCCCTTTTCAAAGAAAAGCTTTTATCTCATATTGTACGAATGCTTCTTCTATTCAAGCCTATTGAGACAAATAGTGGAAGTGGGGTTGAAAATTCTCATAATGGACAGAGACGTGAAGTAAGCTGTATAGACAATTAGCAAGACTTGAGAATCCAGCTATATATTATTACACAAATTTCTCCATTATCTAGAATTTCATTGTTTAAAAAGTGTATGTCTATATGGATTTGGTAGATGATTCTGAGTTTAGTCATAATGCCTTAATTTTAGTTAATTTTCTTAAGTTTTCTTAATTTATTAAGAAATAAATTATTAAAAATAATTATTAATAAAGTAATTATAATTATTAAATTATACCCATATTTATTATTAAAAACCATAATTATTAAAAATAATTATTATTAAATTACGACCCATAATCATTAAAAATAAATTATTAAATTTATTAAAAATAAATTTTCTTAATTTAATTAAACTTGATTTTCTTAATTTTAGTCTTAGTCATAAAGTGCACAACTCTTGTGGAATCACAATAACTATAACTCACAATCACAATAACTATAACATCACAATCACAATAACTGTGACAATTATTTAAGAGGTTCTGTTAAAAACAAATATTAAAACTAACACCACAGTATAAGTATACTAATAGTAGCAAAAATTTGCTTCAGAAATGGGGCACATCATAACGTGCAGAAAGGGAAGTTTCCCTTTGCGCTACAACAATAGCTTCGTTTCCTACCACAATATAAATATTAAAGAAGGCGGAGTAATGAAGAAATCTTTAATGGAAGTATAGGAATTTCTGCCACTGTTTATATATTTATACTGTCATAAATACAAGAAAGACTGGACATATTTTTTGGTCCATTCTTGAAAAATATTTACACAAGAAGTCGGAATAATGTGAAACAGTGTCGAAGCCCCTAAACAGTCAACTTATCCTTTCAATGTTGCTTGGAGAGGTTCTTACTTGTTTATTCGTGTTAATTTTTTGCAGTTTGGTTTTTATTTATTGTAGCGGTTGTTTTCTTTTAAGGTCCTTTTTTTTAGGACGGTCGAGTGGAGGTCTCGGCCGAAATATTTGTATTGCAATTTAATTTTCACTGGCTGTAAATATTCTCGTTTTTCTTATTTTCAATCTGTTTCTTATCTTAACGCGTAAATTATCAAAAAAAAAGAAGAAGAAGATAGAAACGTTGAGGAAATCGATAAAAGTCTCACTTTGTAGGGGGACTTGGGGGCTACCCCCAGTGTTGGGTTCGGTACCCCAAAAAAGTATTTAAGTATAAATACAAAGTACTCAACCAAAATTGTAATTAAGTATCAGTACTAAGTACTTGAAGTAAATTGTGCTTTAGGCCGTAGTGCTTAAGTACAGAAGTAAATGACTTGAAGGTTTTTTTTGCATGGTAAAGAATATGGTTAGGTCGTCAAAAGAGAAATTGATATTAGTTGTTCCATTATTTCAAGTGGAGAATTGAAAAGGAACTCCATTTTAGTACCGCAA
>NW_027062715.1:16617-52667 GCF_032884065.1 Artemia franciscana
GGGCCGTATCCAGGGGGGGCTACCAGATTTGAACCCTCCCCCACCAAAAAAAAATGCTTTCCGACTTAAAATTCATCTAAAAATGCCCTAATCTTACTCGAAGCTATTAGGGAAAATTCATGGAAAGTTTTTTTTGGTAACCCCCCCCCCACCCCAAACAAAATTTTTACAGTAACCCCCCAACCACCCCCCCCCCCCCCGAACGAGAATCCTGGAAACGGACCTGAACTCAGCTTCAACCATATTAGAACTTTTATAGCAAAAAAAAGGCTTCTCATTCATTATAATAGTAAAAACTGTCTAAGATTTATATCAGTATAGACTTTCATAGCGGCTTCATTGGGTAAATATTACGGGTGACGTAACAAGTATGATATATCCAATTGTTATGTCAAGTAGGCTTTTCAACCTTTTTCAGATTTTTTTTTCTTATGTCACCCGTCTGAATGTCGCATTAAACATTGTTCACATTGGTGTGATATCATTGTTCATATTGGTGTGATTGGTGGGATCAGGAAAGCTCGGTTCTATTTTCTTGCATGCACCACCAATCAGAATGCTTAATTGATGGTCTCAACGTGTCAAGAAAGATATGGAAGTCAACGTGAACATAATATTAGCATTACGTGGCTGTTTTATTATATTCGGATGTAGTGAGGTAACATTTCTTATCAGACCAATGTGAATAATGCATTACATTTACTTAAAAAACTGAAGTTCAACCTCCATTGAAGGATTCTAGCCCCAGATTCTAGAATCTGAACCAATGAAGACCGGTCTTTTTCTGACAGATTGACAGATCCGTCAACAGATGACTGGCCTTCATTGGTCCAGAATCTGGCGCCAGAATCTGTCAATGAAGACTGAACTTAAACTATGAAAACTTCGTTTAAATAGTTGCCATAGCACTATGATCAATAGCACAGTTTAATATCCTACTACTTCGAAAAATAATGTTTGAAAAAAAGTCCTTATTATAATGAGGAGTCATGACATATTTGTTTACTTTTAGTAACAAAAGCTTCTCAAACTTAGTATCTTCTAAGCAGTGTCTTTTTCAATCAATACATTTCCTTCTGCGGACAATAGGTGTTCAGCAGGTGCAGATGATGGGAGATGTGTATTTAATTTCTTAAACAGTTTTGCAACTTATAGATAGTTTTTCAGAGAATCGAGGGTCCTCCTCTTGTCTTGAAGAAATTCGAAGAATTCAGCTTTCAGACTAGTATCTATATTTACTTCTTAGTCACTGACAGTATCTTTATCTTCCATAAACGAAAATAAATCCAGATTGACTATTCCCTCTCATTTCTTAATATGTCAATACTGGAGACACTACTGGTGGAAGATCATCACGGGAGACAAGCATGGCCGCTTTGCTCATTTCTAAGTTCATTATGTCTATTATTCGTTTTTTTGCCCTTAGAAGGCTGGAGTCAACCATCGTAATTTGAAACTCGGGCGAGAGCAAGTAGCTATGACTAGTTTACTGAAGGCTATCCAATTTAATTGAGAAAACATGCGGAAAGTGTTCATGCAAACCACCTAAAATGGTCTCTACTAATAACAAAGCATGCTTGAGAATACAGATATTCTGAAGTCCTTTTAGTTTAGTCTCCAAACCATAAAGTACTAAAAACAGCACCAGGATAGCAATTGTTTTGCTAAATATAAGGCTTGGCACAGTGGATCTGTAATAAGCATATACTCCTTAAGCAGTCCCTCTCCACCGGCTCTAACTTTGGAACTTTCAGTTCATCACAGGCACTGGATAAATGTTCTGCATCAGGTATGTCTACAAAACGCTTTACTACATCATGGAGAGACTTCCAGCGTGTAGCATTTGGTGCGACTGGGTGCCTTCCAGTAATTTCCAAAAACTGTCGGCAGATTTTGTGCTGTGATTCGCCACATTCTCTATGCTTTGACATTTGGACATGGTGGATTGATGAAGTCTTTGAAATGAAGTATTAACAAATGCTTGCTCACTATCTTTTTGTGCAACCAGGCTTAGTGTATGATTACAGCATCTCAAATGCTCCGGGAGATAAAATTTTCACTGTCGATATCATCTATGCTGTTGTCGAGAATATGACCAACAGATTCTATAGTAACAGTATCTTCATCACAGTAAAACTCATCATCAAAATTTTCCGAAACACTAAAAACTAGCTGTTCACTCTCTTTCTCTGTCACTGACGGAGCAGTATACTACCTGTAAGCTTTAACAAAACTATTGCCATTATCCGTGATGGATAATTATGAATATCATTATCCGTATAATTATCATTATCATTTACGGATAATTATCATTATCTGTGCCATTATCTGGCATAAACTAAAGTCTTCATTGATTGAGTTTGGATGGGAAGCACAAGCAGAAAAATCATAGGTTCAAATAAATCGTCTGTACGCAATTGAAGCCTACTTTCTTACATAATCAGAGTCAAGCCAATGGGCCGTAACACTTATGTATTTTTTGTGATTTGTGCTCCAAATGTCAGCAGTGGTGCAAAGATAGTCAGTCTCACCAAATATTTCAAAAGAGGATCTTTTCATTGTTGTATGCTTCGATTCAACACACGGATATGGCTCTTTTTGTTTCATTACGGTTGCATATGGGGCCAATCCCAGAACCAGTTTCCTGAAGTTTCTCAACTGTGCTTAAAGGGCAAGTAGACTCTGATTATGAACTAACATAACATTGTGAACTAGCTTAAGTGGACTACATAGTTGACTATCAAATAATCAACTTGGCCTTTACTTAGTTTCACCAGTCTCTTTTCAAAAAAATTTCCTCTTACGGTTCTTCCTCTTTCATATTTGGTAGCTTTTTAGAGCTATTTGTACTTGGAAGAGAACGCGAATCTTGCAGTGTCCCCTCTTCCATGCTTTCTTCATTTCCTTCATCCTCCATTAGGAATCTTTTCCTATCAGAAGACTATTTTTCTGCTTTTTCCTTGTATTTGACAAATGCCTGATGCCACCGATGGTGGACAAGCTACAAAAATTTTTTTTTTTTTTTTTAATACAAAAACGGAAGACATTTCAGATACATTGAAATAGCATAGGTTTATGTTGAGATTTAAGGCCGTGATTAAGTGAACTGATGGAACTCGAAAATCCCATGTTAAATTGATTTATTTTTAAAAAGTACTCAAGTATTCATTGGCGGAAGATGCCGCTTTTAATATCAAGCCATAGCTTCTTGAAGATGCTACAAAATGTTTGAAAGGATTTTGCTCTATTTTCTCTAATTGCTTAGAAATCTTAGAAAATGTCTAGGTCTTTTTCGCAAGTGTACTCGATAAAGGATATTGCTTTTAGAACAAAATCGGTACTATCATGAGCAGAAGACAATAACCTGTAAGATGATTGGAACCATTTTTCGATTTATTTTCCTGTTTTCTAACAGTCCCCTAGAATATTTTCAGCTACCTGAAATTTTGCAAGTCGGTTGCCAGAAAGAATCGTTTCAGATCGCCGATAATACCCCCAAGAGACCAAAATGACAAGCTGGTATAATCAGCTGCTTGTTAATAGAGTGTGAAATTTTCATAAATTATTTCAATGCAATGAAGAAACCTAGAAATGAGAAATAGTCAGGAGCCTTCAGTAAAGTTGTGCACACAAAGCCGAAATCATGGGGAAAATTAAATCAAAGCGAGGTATACATCTTAAAAGTGTTACCACACATAGACAGCGCCTTTGTAAAAAGTATTTGGAGCTTGGTAGATGTAAATATCCAAAATACCTAATAATGCGGTACGCTGAAGAACTAGACAAGTCAAGAGATTTAGGTCAAGCGACAAACCTTGAGGCGGAGCAGAACCCCGTAGCTTCTTCCCCGTTGCCCTACCGGATCGTCACTGGTGGTAGAAACTTGGATTGCGACGAATTGAAGGATTGCCGATGGATTTTTGATCCTGTATTTTTCGTGCACGATCTATAGACTTAAGTTTGGAAGCACAGGTGAGGAGGAAACAACCCGTAAAAATCATAGAACCTTAACGAAATTTACACCACCAGATTCAGCGTATCAGAGAATCCTACTGTAGTTTCAAGCTCCTATCTAGAATTAAACAAAAAAAAAAAAACAAAGCAAGTTTTTTTAAGTGAAAGTAAGGAGCGACATTAAAACTTAAAACGATCAGAAATTACTCCGTATATGAAAGGGGCTTTTTCTCTTCAACGCCCCGCTTTTTACGCTAAAGTTTTTTACTGTTTTAAAATGTAGAATTAAGAGAAAGAGTCAAGCTTTAGCGTAAATAGCGGGGCGTTGAGGAAGAAACTTTAGCGTAAAGAACAGGGCGTCGAAGAGGGAGCAGTCCCTTTCATATACGGAGTAATTTCTGTTGGTTTTAAGTTTTAATGTCGCTCCTTACTTTCATTTAAACAAACTTTTTTTTTTAATTTCTGGACGTCTTTGAATTAATGCACGGTTTGATCTTGGCTCTGCACATATAAATAATTAAAACGAAAATTGCATATTAATTTTTTGAGGCTAAATGGCTTTTTCACAGTTTTCATCGGAAGATTTTGAGAAAAAAGGAGCGAGGGAGGAGGCCTAGTTGCCCTCCTATTTTTGATTACTTAAAAAGGCATCATTTACTTATTATTTTTACGAACGTCTTCGTAAGTAAAAAATATACGTAACTTACGAATTAAATTACGTAGCGAACTTCAATATTCGTATATTTTTATTGCGTATATGAGGGGGCTCACCCCTCGTTGATACCTCGCTCTTGATAATAAAGCTTAAATTTTGTCCCAATTCGTTAAGAATGACCCCTGAATCACAAAGGCCGTAGAATAAATAGTTGAAATCACTAAAAATGCTTTAGCGTAAAGAGCGAGGTATTACGAGGAGGTAGACCCCTCATATGCGTAATAATTTCTGTTCGTTTTAAGTTTTAATGCTGCTTCTCACTTTCAGTAGAAAAAAAACTTTTCATGTTTATTTTTTCATTGTTTTTTTTTTAAATAATGCTAGAAAATCCTGCACCCCCTCCATTGAAAGTCTCTTCCCCCATGAGAAGTTCCTCATGGAAAAATCCTCCCCGGTAACCCTCTCCCCTCAAATATCCCCCCCAAACCAAAAAAATCCCCCTGAAAACGTCTGTACACTTCTTAGTAACCATTACTATATGTACACACAGGTCAAAGATTGTAACTTGCAGCCCCTCCCACGGGGACTGCGGGGGAGCAAGTCGTCCCCAAAGACATAGTTATTGGGTTTTTCGACTATGGTGAATAAAATGGCTATCTCAGAATTTTGATCCGGTAACTTTGGGGAAAAATGACCGTGGGAGGGAGCCTAGGTGCCCTCCAATTTCCCATCACTCCTGGAAAAAAAAAAAAATAAAAAATAAACACGCATCCGTGATTTGTCTTCTGGCACAAAATGCGAAATTCCACATTTTTATAGATTGGGGCTTGAAACTTCTACAACAAGGTTCTCTGTTACGCTGAATCTTATGGTGTGATTTTCGTTAAGATCGTATGAATTTTAGGGGGTGTTTCCCCCTATTTTCTAAAATGAGGCAAATATTTTCAGGCTCGTAATTTTTGATGGGTAAGACTATTCTTGATGAAACTTATATATTTAAAATCAGCATTAAAATGCCATTCTTTTGATATAACCATTGGTATCAAAATTCCATTTTTTTAGAGTTTCGTTACTATTGAGCCTAGTCGCTCCTTACTATAGTTCGTTACCACGAACTGTTTAAAAATGTGGAATTTTGTATTTTTTTTTGTCAGAAGGCAGATCACGAATACGTGTTTATTTGTTTTTTTTTTTGTTTTTTTTTCCAGGGGCGATCGTATCGACCCAGTGGTCCTAGAATGTTGCGATAGGGTTCATTCTAACGGAAATGAAAAGTTATAGTGCCCTTTTTAAGTGACAAAAAAAATCGGAGGGCGCCTAGGCCCCCGTCGCACGCTAATTATTTTCCCAAAGTCACCGGATCAAAATTCTGAGATAGCCATTTTATTCAGCGTAGTCGACAATCCTTACAACTATGCCGTTTGGGATGACCTACTCCCCCACAGTCCCCGTGGGAGGGGCTACAAGTTACTAACACTGACCAGTGCTTACATATAGTAATGGTTATTGGGAAGTGTACAGACGTTTTCTGGGGCGTTTTCATTTGGTTGGGGGCAGGGGTTGAGAAGAGGGGGATATGTTGGGGGAACTTTTCACGGAGGAATTTGTCATCGGGGAAGAAAATTTCCATGAAGGGAGCGCAGGATTTTCTAGTATTATTTAAAAAAACAATGAAAAAATAAATATGGCAAAGTTTTTCAACTGAAAGGATCAGAATATCCCTGTTATTATTTTCTTGTAAATATTAATTCCTGTAAATATTCCATAATAATTTCTGTTAAAAGGGACAGAAATTATTACGCATATGAGGGGCTCACCTCCCATTACCTCGCTCTTTACGTTAAAGTATTTTTAGAAATTTCAACTATTTATTCTACGGCTTTTGTTATTCAGGGATCATTCTTAAGAAATTGGGACAAAATTTAAGCTTTAGCGTGAAGAGTGAGGTACTGACGAGGGGGTGAACCCCCTCATATATGCAATAAAAACATGAGAATACAGAAGTCTCTTTACGTAAGCTAATTTGTAAGTTGCGTATATCTTTAACTAATAAAATTTATTTTTACTTAAATTTTAAGTAAAAATTAAAAAAATTGAAGAATTTAAAAAAAAAATTAAATCTTAAAATTTAAAATTTTTATTTTACTTTAACTAATAAAATTTTATTTTTACCCAGCAAAATATATTACTATTTCTCGGCTGAAACATCTCACCAAAGGAAGCTGTCAATCAAAACCTTTGACAAGACTTGATAATTGGTGCTATTTGAAGTTTTGACAACCAACGGTCTCTAGAGAATTAAAAGACAGAAGGCTAACCTCACTTCAATTTTGAAGCTCGATGTTTTCAAGTTCACTTAATCACGGCCTTAAAGAAATATGAAGATTAGAGGATTAAAGATTGTAATGGAAAAAAAAAAATGGACCAAGCATGATTAAATAGTCTACAGTCTGCTCAATCAATTAGATATATGATGGTAGTGGCTCATTTAAAGCCTTTAACTCATATACCTAATTTCATCAAGTTATTGAAAGATTTGGTATGTGTTTTAATTTTCGTGATTTAGGTGCCTGGTAACCATGATTTTGATTTGGTGCCTGAGCCCTATGAGCAAAGATAATTTCTTAAACTTAAGATCTAAAAGCAGTGGCGTGAATACACAAGAATCCTGATTGGGGGGAGGGGCAAACTTCCAAAACTTTCGCTACCTTACGGCGGAAAATTATGCAAATTTCCCACCAAAAGTTTATTGTTTCTAATATTTATAAAATAGATGCAGTGGCAGATTAAAGATTCTAGGAAGGAGGGAGGGGTTTGGCTACGATGTAAAATTACACTCTTATCTAAGTATTTATAGTTTTAGCCAAGGGTGTCGCTACCCTTTTTCCTTTGGATATTATATATAAAAAAATGGTTTAAAGTAGTAGGAGTTTTCTGTTAAAGGGCGAGTGAACGGTTTGAAAACATTATTTCGCTTACGAAACAGCGGAAACTATTGAAATATATTATTGAAAAATGTTATATTCCTTGAATATTCCTTTTGAACAATTATTTTAGAGAAGGTAAATCTTAAAGATAAACATTGTGCCACAAGGGGGAGAGTACAACTGCTTCCATGCTGCACAGCGATTTTCGCGCCTTCCTGAGAGAAGAAAGATAATGCCCTATATATTGATATGATTCAAAGTAAAACAGTTAAAAATAGGGATGATACCTTTTTATTGACAGTGAATAGATATAAAATTATTTAACTGGATATTTTGCCTTGTGACTAATGAGCCTGCAAAGTAAAAAAAAATTTTTTTTTTTTTTAAATTTAATCTATTTACTTGTAAGTTTAGTTAATTTTTATTTAATTTTTAATTTAAAAATGGAGCAGGGCCATCCAAACTGGGTTGAGGCTCAGATAATAACGGCCTATTGCCTTTGCACCCCAAGAACTACAAACTTCAGAGTCCAATAAACTGAACAATATACAGTAATAAATAAGTTGTATATCAGGAGCAGCTTCTCTGCTCCCTTATCCGCTGTGATGTCAGTATGGATCGTTAGGGTCTGGTTAGGCTCCTTTCTAAGTTGTGCGTCATTTTAGAAGGTTCAACTAAATTGAGTAAAAAATTACATATATAAGTGGACTTATAATCTAATTTCAACATTTGAAAGCCAACATAGAAATTTTTCTGTTAGCAGAGGAACAACAGATAATCAGTTTTTACTAGTCAAAAGTCAACTCTCCACTGACAATTTTGTCAAGAGGTGAGAATTGCAAATAGAACACGAAACTATTCTCCATCAGTAGCTTTCGACAAAGAAAGCTAATCGGGTGAGGCTCGAGTAGAAGTAAGATATAAACAAATCGCTTCTAACTGTATATCCTGGTTCTATTGGTAGTGCCTCTGCACAATTCTGTACCCTACAGTAAAGGGTGAAGTAATCTGCACCTTTACCATGTTTAGCTCATTTTGATTACCAGATTCATTCTAAATATCTGACATGGCCAATAAATAATTATGATAGGTCATGCGTAAGAGGGTATAGAACTACTAAGGTCTATTTTCTTATTTGCCTAATTACCGCATAGAACTACTGAGGTCTATTTTCTTATTTGCCTTATTACACCATAGAACTTCTAAGGTCTATTTTCTTATTTGCCTTATTACACCATAGAACTTCTAAGGTCTATTTTCTTATTTGCCTTATTACACCATAGAACTTCTAAGGTCTATTTTCTTATTTGCCTTATTACACCATAGAACTTTTAAGGTCTATTTTCTTATTTGCCTTATTATATCATAGAACTTCTAAGGTCTATTTTCTTATTTGCCTTATTGCACCATATAACTTCTAAGGTCTATTTTCTTATTTGCCTTATTATATCAAAGAACTACTAAGGTCTCTTTTCTTATTTGCCTTATTACACCATAGAACTTCTAAGGTCTATTTTCTTATTTGCCTTATTATATCATAGAACTACTAAGGTCTGTTTTCTTATTTGCCTTATCACACCATAGAACTTCTAATGTCTGTTTTCTTATTTGCCTTATTATATCATAGAACTACTAAGGTCTATTTTCTTATTTGCCTTATTACACCATAGAACTTCTAAGGTCTATTTTCTTATTTGCCTTATTATATCATAGAACTACTAAGGTCTATTTTCTTATTTGCCTTATTACACCATAGAACTTCTAAGGTCTATTTTCTTATTTGCCTTATTATATCATAGAACTACCAAGGTCTATTTTCTTATTTGTCTTATTACACCATAGAACTTCTAAGGTCTATTTTCTTATTTGCCTTATTATATCATAGAACTACTAAGGTCTATTTTCTTATTTGCCTTATTACACCATAGAACTTCTAAGGTCTATTTTCTTATTTGCCTTATTATATCATAGAACTACTAAGGTCTATTTTCTTATTTGTCTTATTACACCATAGAACTTCTAAGGTCTATTTTCTTATTTGCCTTATTATATCATAGAACTACTAAGGTCTATTTTCTTATTTGCCTTATTACACCATAGAACTTCTAAGGTCTATTTTCTTATTTGCCTTATTATATCATAGAACTTCTAAGGTCTATTTTCTTATTTGCCTTATTACACCATAGAACTTCTAAGGTCTATTTTCTTATTTGCCTTATTATATCATAGAACTACTAAGGTCTATTTTCTTATTTGTCTTATTACACCATAGAACTTCTAAGGTCTATTTTCTTATTTGCCTTATTATATCATAGAACTACTAAGGTCTATTTTCTTATTTGCCTCATTACACCATAGAACTTCTAAGGTCTATTTTCTTATTTGCCTTATTATATCATAGAACTACTAAGGTCTATTTTCTTATTTGCCTCATTACACCATAGAACTTCTAAGGTCTATTTTCTTATTTGCCTTATTATATCATAGAACTACTAAGGTCTATTTTCTTATTTGCCTTATTACACCATAGAACTTCTAAGGTCTATTTTCTTATTTGCCTTATTATATCATAGAACTACTAAGGTCTATTTTCTTATTTGCCTTATTACACCATAGAACTTCTAAGGTCCATTTTCTTATTTGCCTTATTGTATCATAGAACTACTAAGATCTATTTTCTTATTTGCCTTATTACTCCATAGAACTTCTAAGGTCTAATTTCTTATTTGCCTTATTATATCTTAGAACTACTAAGGTCTATTTTCTCATTTGCCTTATTACACCATAGAACTTCTAAGGTCTATTTTCTTATTGCCTTATTATATCATAGAACTACTAAGGTCTATTTTCTTATTTGCCTTATTACACCATAGAACTTCTAAGGTCTATTTTCTTATTTGCCTTATTATATCATAGAACTACTAAGGTCTATTTTCTTATTTGCCTTATTACACCATAGAACTACTAAGGTCTATTTTCTCATTTGCCTTATTACACCATAGAACTACTGAGGTCTATTTTCTTATTTGCCTTATTATATCATAGAACTACTAAGGTCTATTTTCTTATTTGCCTTATTATGCCATGCATTTCTTACTTCAAGAATGTGAAATGGCTTGCTCAATTCCAACTGTAAGGATGTCAACTCCAATTTCCAATTCAAAAAATTGTATGAGGTATTTCGTATTCGGACTAGATTTTCACGCATTCAGCAGGCCAGTGACTTATTCAGGAAATATCAGCATTGATTTATATTCAAATTTGCTGCCTCAAAAATGGCCGCTTCGCAATTCTAACTGATAAAAATATGAAAAACCAAACCTTAAAACAAAACACGAAACTAAGATAGAATGATCGTTTCTAGGCAAGGATGAAAGGGTAACTCATTCACCGTTTTTACCGTTTCTCAGAAGGGTCATTCTATTTTAGTTTTGTGTTTTGCTTTAAGGTTAGTTTTGTTTGTTTTTTTTTACATTTTTTCTCAGTTTTATTCTGCACTGAGGACGTTCAAGCGGAGGTCTTGACCGAAATATATGCATAATTTTTAAATTTTTTAACTGGCTGTTTATTGTCCTCGTTTTCTTCGTTTCTTCGCGATTTTATGTTTTATTTAAAACTTTCAATTTCAAATAAAATGAGTTGTCTGAAGTTTGTAAGAGCATCACTTCCATAAGAAAAATATATGCTCACAGGGCGTAACTCGAAACGTCTGCCCCCCGGACCCGATAGGTTGTGTCGACACCGGAGTTTTTTCTTATCTGACTTTTTGAGCTATTTTTAACAAAATGGCTATCTAGAAATTTTTATCTGATGCATCTGGGGTAAAGGGGCCCAAATCATTTTCGGCTCCTAAAAAGTGGACTAAAACTTGGAAACAAGAAAGAACTAGAAAAGTGGACTCAATTTTCAATCAAATGAGCCCTCTCTGAAGTTTATACGAACATCTCTTCCATAAGAACCCTGAGATTTTGTTATATGATTTTTGAACTATTTTTTAGCAATATGGCTACCACAAATTTTTTATCGGATGTTTTGGAGGGAAAAGGCTGTGTGTGGAGCTAGTTGCCCTTCGATTATTTTTGACTCGTTAAAAAGGCACTAGAGCTCCCGATTTCCAATCAAATAAGCCCCCTTTGAAGCCCATGGGGAAAAAAATATGAAACATTGGAGCCGTAATGCCTTTACTATAGGCAAAACTACGGCGTTGTCTCTGATGGTGCTGACAGATTTGATTTTTATTTTAGGATTACGAGATATGAACGTGTTCGCTCCGAAATTTTCAAATAGACGTAATCCTTGAAACAAACTCTAGGGAAAAAGAAATTCTAGTAACTTAATTTTCAGGAAGAAGGGGCTAATACGTATGAGGAGTAAACTTATAGTTTACCTGGAAACGATGGGAGTGGGGGAGCAAGCTTCTTGATAGAGGCATTTTTCTTATACTAAGCTTTACAATTCACGCTTGTTTTGTTGATGGTTTTCTGGAGAATTAGGCTTTCATTTGTATTATGCAGTTTTCTTGGCTGTTTCTTATCATTCTTGTTCAGCTTTTTAAGACTGTTACCTTTGTAGTTGTCTGTGATTCCTTATGGTATTCATCTGGGCCTGACTTTGACAAAGAAGTCTCCATATCGGAAATTTTGTTTATCCACCAAGAATCCATATTGTAGTTTACCACAAAGAACCATATACTAGTTTGTATTTATATTGATATCGATTTTTTTTACTGTATGCCTAGTTGTATCGATTCTGGCAGCCTTAGCACCAATAGTGCTATCCTGCTGTTCTTGGCGAGGGAGAGAAAAATATAGGAAATCATCAAATATAAACGAAACTGTTTACCCTGAGATAGCCTGTTGAAGATGAAAATGCGAAAACGCTTGCAGAAAATGAAAATATTCTGATATAATAAATATATTCAATAATAATAAATAAGACCAAAGAGTTCATGCATCAATGTATATTTGGACCGAAGCTCACCAAATTTTAATCATACACTTTGCCAAAGGCTTGGAAAGAAATATTCCACTTTGTTATCCCTGTTCCCTGGGTGTGTGAAAGGGATGCCTCTCTGGAATTGGTTCCACCCCCCCTTTTGCCCTTGCCAAAACTAAAAGTTATGGTCTGTTATATATATTTTAGTCTTTTTTATCATCTGTTTTGTAATAGGGCTCGGATGAAGGATAGATTTTAAAGGTGCTGAACTACTTAAAATATAGGGATTATTTTCACTTATGGATACAGATATTTTGTTTTTGGATATTGGATATTGATATTGTTTTCTATAGATATTGTGTTGTCTGTTTATTTTTCTATTCTTTAATTTTCAAGGAATGCCACCAATGAGGTTCATCAAGCCACAGAGGACAGACAATCCTTCAATTCAAGGTCCGTGGACACCATTCACTCATGAGGCTCCTGAGATAAATCTTGCCAAAATTCCAAGCGTAAGGAAGTATTTTTGGTTGAAATATTGTCTTTTGTCTAGAGTTTTTGAGATTTTCTCAAAGGATAAAACAAAGGATACAGCAGGATAAAACAGAGAATGGTAACGGTGTTGATGCCTCGCACCTTCTCTTCTACCCTGCAAGGATTAGTGCGTAATTTCTACAAAAGGCTGGAGGAAGGGTGGGGGGCAAATTAGGGCCACTTTTCCCAAATAAAATCAAAGTGAGTACCATAAAATTACTACTTAGTACAAAAAGTACTATAAAGGTACTTAGTAGCACTATGTAAAGTGAACTTATAGTACTAGAAAGGTGAACATGTTCTTCTCTTCTTCTTCTTTTAAACATTTTCTTCTCTAGTACATGCACCTTCTCTTCTACCCTGCAAGGATTAGTGCGTAATTTCTACAAAAGGCTGGAGGAAGGGTGGGGGGTAAGTTAGGGCCAATTTTTCCAAATAAAATAATAATTAATTTTCCCAAATTATAGTACTAGAAAGGTAAACATGTACTAAAGAACAGATCTGTTTCCGTTGATGCTTCAATTATGCAGGTTTATCTTAGTTTTGCAGAAACAAACTTAGGGGAATTTCAAAGAAAAGATTGAAACCTCTCAGAAGTTGCGGAAATGAAAGAAGAAATGAAAATGAAATGAAAGAATGAAATGAAAGAAAATGAAGAAGTTGCGAAATGAAACATGTACCATCTTCCCTTTCCTTATTTTATTTTCCCGTACTAAGGCTGGGGCTTTTGAAAGGGGCTTTTCCTCCTCGACACCCCGCTCCTTGCGCTAAAGTTTGATTCTTTCTCGCAACTCTACTTTTTAAAACAATAAAAAACTTTAGCGTAAGGAGCGGGGTGTCGAGGAGGAAAGCCCCTTTCATATACGGAGTAATTTCTGTTCGTTTTAAGTTTTAATGTCGCTCCTTACTTTCATTTAAAAAAACTTGTATTTTTTATTTGATCCCGTACTAAGGCTAGCAAGATACTGCAAGATTGCAGAGAGCTGCGTGATGGCTTATTTTAAATTTTTCGTCATATTTATTTGTTTTCCATTAACTTAGCTTTGATAATGACATTAACAGTAAAGTATTAACAAGGGTACACTTCCTTGGTTTAAAGCCCTTTGTCGTTAGTTTACAATCCTCCCTCTTGTATAATCCCCGCCCATTTTTTTGTAAATAAAAGTAAAAAAACACATTTCGAAACAAACATTTAAACTTTATTCACGAGTAACAGCAGTGATTTATGTTCACCTTAATAGTAAAAGTCAATTACAAAAATAATTTTTTGAAAATTTCGAAAAGGAGCTTGAAACACTGATATGTCTCTTTCATTTTTTTTTTTTCCAGTACTAGTGACACTGAAACATCGTAAGGAGCTGTTTAAGAGCTTATTTGTAGGTTAATGCTTACATCTGTGGGCTTATCATAAATTTGTCAACGCCATCCAACTTTACGATGGCCAATGCCATCGTAACGTAGCACCTGCCGCTCTGTGTCATTTCCGGAGTGGACAGGCTTGCAAGCATAAATACTGTACCAATTGAAAGCCCCATGTTCGAAAATCTTTAAACAGACTTTTGAGACTCTCCCTTTGAATATTTCCTTTCCCAGTCCCCCTAGTAAGTGAATTAAATAAAAAAACAAGTTTTTTAACTGAAAGTAAGGAACGACATTAAACTTAAAACGAACAGAAATTACTCTATATATGAAAAGGGCTGTTCCCTCCACAACGCCCCGCTCATTACGCTAAAGTTATTTTTTCTGTTTTGAAAAGTAGAGTTGGGAGAAAGAGTCAAACTAAAATACTTTTCTAAAATTATTTTTAAATCAGTTTTCTAAATTATAAATTATTTTCTAAAATAAGGCAAATTTTCTCAGGCTCGTAACCCTTGATGGGTAAAACTAAACTTGATGAATCTTATATATTTAAAATCAGCATTAAAATGCGTTTCTTTTGATGTAACTATTGGTATCAAAATTCTGTTTTTTAGGTTTTCGGTTACTATTGAGCCGGGTTGCTCCTTACTACAGCTCGTTACCACGAACTGTTTGAAAAAAGTGGTTTTGAAAAAAACCACTTTCAGTAAAAGTTAAATACAAAAATATTATTTTTGGTAACTCTAGAAATGAAATTGTAGCGCTAATGTGTCGTATTTTTTCTGATTTTTCTCCTGCACAATTGGGGCACCTGCACATCCTAGGTATGTCAGAATGGATAACCTAGCACATTTTTCGCAATCAAGGGCTCCTATTACTTTCCCCGTCCCGTCAAGTCATCCATGAATTGGTCATTGCATTTTAGGTTAAATACATATATGGCATTTGGGTGCAAAAGAATTGGCTTCCCTGAATTTTTCACAATTCAACTAACATAAGTTTATTTGAGCTATTTTCGTAGATATATGTTGTGTAGTCTTTGAAGCAATAAGTTCTGTTTCCTTTCCAATTCTTACTTCCATCAAAAAAGCTTAGTTAAAAAAAAAAATTACTCTCAAAGCATTGCTTCCCCATTTTGTTTTCCACTAAGGTTAAGGTTAGCTGTTTTTAATTATATACTTTTTGTCATTAACACTATACGTGTAGGCCATTTATTTGGCCATCAAATTTGTAATTGTTGGCCATCAAGTTAAAGTTAAGATTGTTTTGATTATGTTTACATCTTGATGACAGCCCTTTGTCATCAAGCTTTCAACCCGTATTGACTGTATTAGAAGAACAGGCATATGGAGATCGCTGAAACTCGCATTGTCTAGTTTCTTTTATAACTTTACTAGTAAAAAAGCCCACCGTACGGCAGGCACAAAATAAGCAAAAAAATAATATATTTTATTTTGTGAGGGTTGAAAAAAATTATTTCCCCCTATTCCCCTCAGCGAACAATTTGAAGTATCATTACCCCCCCCCCCCTCGCTAAAAAAATCCATTAAATTTCAAATCAATCCCAGGCTAAAATTTAACTATCAATTTTTCGAACTGATATCTGCCCTTGCACTCCCTTTTAAAAAATCCTTGAAGTCCTACTTTATCGCCCTTAATCAAGAGGGAACTGGCGGTGAAAATATTTCTTCTCAAGTTTACACCAAGCCTCTGGGATTTGTTTGGATGTATGTATATATATATGCATTTTTTAATATATAAACTTTTGCTTGTTGTACAATAAGAGGTGCCGCAATTGTTGAAAATATTTACTTTTACGAAGAACTTGGTCTGGCGCATATATATATATATATATATATATATATATATATATATATATATATATATATATATATATATATATATATATATATATATATCTGCATTTTTTAATAAATAAACTTGTGCTTGTTGTTCATTAAGAGCTGCCGCAATTGCTGAAAATATTTACTTTTAGGAAGAACTTGGTCGGGCGCACAATTTGCCGCCAACTGCAACAGAAATCATTTTGGAGATGCAAGAATATGCCAAGCAAATTGATTCAAATCCAAGTGAAACTGGTTATTAACCTTTTCATTTTTGTGCTCAGCAATGTAAATTTTCTTAGTTTTTTCTTTTTGCTTTGATTATAAGTTCAGACGGGTTCAGACGGGGCGTAATTTATTCAAAATCCTGAAGGGGCAAAGTTGGAGCTAATTTCCCTATATCAAATGAAAATGACATTGAAAACTGAAAAATGAATCATATAGCACCATAAAGGCAAAAATATACTAAAGAATACTGAACCGTTTCGGTGAATTTTTGAATTATGCAGGCTTATCTTGATTCTGCTTTGATTTTTGAAGACTTCCAATTTTAGCTGGGGGAGGGGCAAACTGGGGCTTGGAGGCAGTTGCCCCCTCTCCGTCCCATAATGCATTCCACCACCCTTGCCATATACGTCTCAAAACGAGGGTTGCCAAAGGGACACTTTTAGTACTTTTTTGACACTTTTTCACTCTGGGTGACACCTTGCCACTATTGGGTGAAAAAAGGCAACTTTTTGAAAAAAAGGACACTTTTTGGCATTTTTGCAAAATCAATACCATATGTATTTATTTTCAGTTTTTTCTTGACTTCAACTGCTTTTAATTTGTGCTTTGTGCTTTTCAGGTTCATTTTCGTCTTAGGGATTTTTTTTTTAATCGTATCCGCACTATTCTCCTTTTCAAAAGCGCGAAAATTCAAACATGGTGAAACATGTGACTTGCTCAAGAGAGTTTAGAAAAAGTTTTTTTGATAAAAATCCTTTTTGTTGATAAAAGTGTTACCAAACGCGTTGGCGAAAACCAGGTGAAAAGGATGTGAAGCACGTTCCAAGCCAATCGCGTTTCACTCGCTTTTCGATATCAGTCTACGGGAAATATTTGACAAAATTTTACAGAAGATCTGTCATGTTACTGAAGGAAAAGAGGGAGCGAGGGCAATTAAGCCGTGTCGGCAGCGACAGACATCGTATCTGTGGTCTGCTGGCGCAAATCTTTTAAGCCCTGTCTTCATTATGGCGTTTTCCGGCCGAGACGGCTGGGGCGGCTTATAGTGAAGACAGGTTTTATCGCCGTTTTCGTTTTCTCGCCATACCGAGTAGACATTTTGGCTGAAAACGTAACAACTAAGCAACACATTTTTTCATTCATCTTAGTTGTACCTTTACGTCCTGTAACACCGCAAATGCAGTACAAAATAAGATTGCGCTTTCGAATTTTTTGCCAAAAACGACGAAAATGAAAACTGTTGTCCAATAAGCGACAAAGCCGGCTCTGGTGTCGGAAAACGCTATAATAAAAACAGGGCTTTACTTAGTTTTCAGAGGAAGAATAACTAGTACAACCGAAGGTTCGAAAGAACCCGAGAAATTGTACTGAATTCTTTTTCTTTTTTGCGTATTAGGCGATTTGAGGTTTTACATGGGATTTTACTTATTTGAAGAACCGGTTTGCTTTTAGCCTACTTGAAAAAGATGAACGTGAATTTGGCCCTGGAGTTGCGGGAAAATCATTTAAAGCCTTCTTTGTCAATTTTTAAAGTATGTTGGCTAATTTTCTAGGACACTAAAAGTGTCCCTTTTTTGCTGAATTTGACACTATAGTTCCAAAAAGTTTTGGCAACCCTGCTCAAAACATGAGGAATATAGTAGTCCAAGCTACTTTTTTTTCAAGTCAACATATCTTCTTTGTTGTTCAAGCCAAGGAAGTTTCCTATTTAGAAGTATTGGACAATGCGGGTCTAATAGTGTATTTTGTTTTCTGATCATATTCTAGCTTTGGGAGTTATGGACTATTCCATTTTTTTTACTATGAGGCGTGATTGTCTCTTATTAGGCTGCTAGCTACCGCTGCAACCCGGACTATATATATTATTTATGTTAAGAAACCTCTACAGCCTGGATACAACAGCAACTATATTTATGTAATTTTCAAAGATAAAACAAAAAGGAAAAAACCTATGGCTTTTTCTTATTTCAAATGGTAAGAAACAAAACTTACATAATATGGCAGCATAATAAGTAAGTAAAATATGTGCTGAGGTTTTTTCTTTAATAGATTTCAGTTATCTCTGCAACCGTGATACCAATTATCTGCTACTATGGCTGGAGTTCGTTCTTTATTAGAAAATGAAAAAAAAAAAAATGCCAGCGATGCAGAATATTGTACTTGGAGCCACTTTTTTGTTTTTCAAGCAAAATATATTTTGCTCTTTAGTAAAGTCAAGAGACGGGTAGTTTCCGATATGGGGGTATTGAACAGGGTGGTTCTAATAGTGTACTTTTTTTTATGGCACTTGGTAAATACCAAGTGCTATATAGCAATCGCAAATTCTGTCGGTCCCAGTTTTGCTAGTTTAGGTACTTCCCGGCTAGGACGATGCAATTTTGAAGGCATATCAGGGACCAGACCAGATTAAATTACAAATTGTCGTCTCTCCGATTCGAAGATCTAGGGGGGAGTGGGGGGACATTTAATTCGTAAAAATTAAAACATTGAGATATTTTTAATTTACGAGCGGATGATCGGGTCTTAGTGAAATTTGATATTTATAAGGATATCATGTCTCAGAGCTCTTATTTTAAATCCTGACTAGATCCGGTGACATTGGGGGAAGTTTGAGGGGGAACCTAAAATCTTGGAAAGCTCTTAGAGTGGAGCGTTTGTGATGAAACTTGGTTGGAAAAATAACTACAAGTCCTAGATACGTGATTGACATAACCGGAACGGGTTTGCTTTCTTTGGCGGAGTTGGGGGGAGGGTTAATTCTGAAAAATAAGACATGAAAATTTAATCATGAAAAATTTTAAATCCTGACCGGGTCTGGTGACATTGGGGACGGGAAGTTGGAGTGGGAAACCAGAAATCTTGGCAAACAAACTTGGTGGGTAGTATAAGCATAAGTCGTAGATACGTGATTGACGTAACCGGACAGGATCCACTCTGCTTGGGGGAGTCAGGGGGGTCCAGCACTATGGCGAGTTTGGTGCTTCTGGACATTCTACGACAATGGAAATTGGTAGGCATATCAGGGACTTAGGCATGTTGGTGGGAAAAATAAGCACAAGTCCTAAATAAATGACTGACATAACCGGAACGGGTTCGATCCCTTCAGGGGAGTTGGGGGGAGGGTTCATTCTGAAAAATTAGAGGAAAATTAGGTATTTTTAACTTGCGAAGGAGTGATCGGATCTTAAGGAAATCTCATATTTAGAAGGAACTCGTAACTCGAATCCCTTATTATAAATCCCGACTAGATCTAGTGTCATTTTGGAGAGTTGAGGGGGGGGACTGGAAATCATGGAAAATGCTTAGAGTGGAGAGATCAGGATGAAACTTGGTGGGAAAAATAAGCACAACTGCTAGATATGTGATTGACATAACTGGAATGGATTCACTCTTTTCGGGAGAGTTGGGGGGGGGGGTTAATTCTGAAAAATTAGAAAAAAGGAGGTATTTTTAACATGCGAAGGAGTGATCGAATCTTAATGAAATTTCATATTTAGAAAGACCTCGTAGCTAAGATCTCTTATTTTAAATCCCGACCGGATCCAGTGTCAGTGTGGAAAGTTGGGGGGAGCTGGAAATCTTGGAAAACGCTTAGAGTGGAGAGATCAGAATGAAACTTGGTGGGAAGAATAAGTACAAGTCGTAGATACGTGACTGATATAACTGGACTGAATCCGCTCTCTGTTGGGGAGTTAGAGGGGGCGTTGATTCTGAAAAATTGGGATATGTTTAACTTAAGACCGGGTGACTGTTCGTGAAGTATTTTGAAATTTAATATTTAGAAGGAACTTATGTCTCAGAGCTCCTATTTTAAATCCCGACCAGATATTGTGACATTGGGGGGATTTGGAGGGAGAAACCAGAAATCTTGGCAAGCAAACTTGGTGGGTAGTATAAGCAAATGTCGTAGGTACGTGATTGACACAACCGGACTGGATCCATTCTCCTTAGGGGAGTCAGGGGGTCCAGCGCTTTGGCGAGTTTGGTGCTTCTAGCCGTGCTACGACAATGGAAATCGGTAGGCATGTCAGGGACCTGCGCAAATTGACTTGAAATAGTTCTTTTCCCAATTTGACCATCTGGGTGGGGGACTGAAGGGAGAGGAAAAATTAGAAAAAATGAGCTATTTTTAACTTTTAAGTGGTTGATCGGATCTTAATGAATTTTGATATTTAGAAGGACCTCGTGTCTCAGAGTTCTTATTTTAAATTCACCTTATTTATAATCTCACTCATATATATATATATATATATATATATATATATATATATATATATATATATATATATATATATATATATATATATATATATATATATATATATATATATATATATATATATATATATATATATATATATATAGTGACTATTGACTATATCACATTCTCTACCAGTCCCTAGAAGATAAGAAAACTCAATTTTTATAAGAAAATCCGTTTAATGAAAAACTAAGAAAATTCAAAAGATTAATTACTCCCATCTAGACCGTTTTTTCTGAAATGCTTCAGAGCCATCTTCATTCACAGCAACGTAATAGCCTTGTGATTCGTATTTCCTCTTCATAAGGGCCAGATAAATTAAGCATCCAGATATGGCTGTTAGCCCAAGAGCCATTACAACTTTATTCTAAAAATAAAATTGAGTTTATGTGTGATCAATATTTACGAGCCGACGAATTGCGAAAACAAGCTGTGCAGTTGCAGTGAAAAATTGAAAAAGTGACTTAGTTTCTTATCCAGTTAAATAAAGAGTGAAATCATGATTCAGTAAAAAAAAAAAAAACTAAAGATATAACTTTGTGAAAAAAAATTCAAGTCCTGACTCAGATTACTTAAACTTTAGTTACACACTACCCCCCCCCCCCCCCCCAAAAAAAAGAATACTCCCTAACGTCCATTCTCATAGTTGGTGTGCAACTACACACCACTTTGGCTCATTAGTCCCTTTAGCCTTTTCTGTCAACACCCCTTCCAGGCTTCAATAGATTAGTGTTGCTAGCAGAAATAAAAAAAGATATACATTACCTCTGCGAAATATGATGGAATTTCATGAACATTTTAAAAAGCCGATGATAGTGGATTAACAAAGAAAAACAATCTTCCTAGTTTCACAGCGAACTTAATCTGGACTAAGTGCAAGAAGAGTCAAAGAGTCAATCCAAGGTTACAGAATTTCGGGACTAGATATAAAAACAAGCTACGTCCTAACTCAGAGAGAAAAAAAAGCAAAAAATCGGACCAAGAACACATAAAGAGCATGAGTTTTTTTCCGTCGAGCAGCAGTAAACGTGACTTCCGGGATTACAACAAGTTATTTTTAAGGAATTATTATTCCTTTATTATTTAAAAGTGGTTACTAAAAGTACTAAAATACTTAGTATTACTAAAAGTTTAGCATTATTTAAAAGTTTTTTATTGTTAAGACAAATTATTTAAAAGTGGTACCAGACACAACTCTTTGGGATTCCCCACCTTTTAGCTGTTGTGTAATGAGCAACAGTCAACAGTTTCTTTCAAGCCCATGGCTTGAAAGAAATCAATAACCCCTTAGTTTTTAAAAACTACATTCATATCTGAAGCAAATGATAAAGGAAGCTTTTCAGATTAAGACTCATAGAGCCGAAATACAGGAAACACCGTGGTTAAAACAGAGGCCTCAGAGCCAAGATTTGACTAATTCGAAGAAAAATGTTAATAAAGAACCCAAAGTAACAACAGGGCTCTTTTAATAATCACAGCTCATAACTGTAACACTTGCTGATTATACAGACCTCAGAGACAGATTGTTATGAGTTACAAATCCGTGCTTGGGGTAAATTCATGGATGATGTATTTTGTATTTGGAACCACAGATTTGAATCCTTCAATCTTTTTCTTGAACGTTTAAATAACTTTGATAAAAACATTAAATTTATAGTTGAGTCTGAAGAAAATAACAAGCTACCATTTCTTGACATTTTGCTAATTAAAAACCATTTGCTTTTCTCAATATACAAAAAACCTATACAAAGGATTAGCTATCTAAATTCTAACTTGTGCCACCCAGTTTCAGTGAAAAGAGGAGTTGAGATTTCATTAGTTTGGATTTTAAAATTTAGAAATTTTAGAATTTATTCCCAGGAATATCGTGATTCAGAATGTTTGAATTTAAAAAATATTTTATTTTGTAATAGTTATCCAAGTAAATTCATAAATCGAAATGCTAGAAAATAAACACATTAAACGTAATAATACAACAAATGAAATTCCACAGTCTACCCGGACAAATAATGTAACCCAACAGATAAAGCTCTGAAATATAGCAAGCCTCTTGGAACTTTTGTCTCGGGTATGGCAGAACACGTTTTCTACCACCCTGATCATTACACACAATTCGAAGATCCCCTGTAACACTCCCCTTAAAAGTTAACCAATAGCTAATGAGGGTAATAAAGCTTTACAAAATCACCAAGGAACTGGATTAAATACAAGACCTAGGAGACTTGCAGCAGTAGTAGCAGGCAATAGGATTATTTTGCAACAAAATAATTGATTTCATACTCGTTTCATAATATACAGTTGCTTTGGTGTTCCTACTGAAACGACTCTATTTAGCTTATGTGACGTTCAGTTACATTAGCGACAATTGTATATGTAGATATTTGTTGTTTTTATTTCTTGGTTTTCGATTTAGTTTGATTTTAGGTTATTTTAATTTTTTCTTTGTTTCTTAGTGTTGAGGACGCCTTTTTCCATATAGGCAAAATATCCGGGTCACTCTAGATTTGTGTAGATTTGTGGCAAAATATCCGGGTCACTCTAGATTTGTGTAGATTTGTGGCAAAATATCCGGGTCACTCTAGATTTGTGTAGATTTGTGGCAAAATATCCGGGTCACTCTAGATATTTTTAAATATCTAGACAAATCTAGAGTGACCGGATTTAGTGTTGAGGCAAAATATCCGGGTCACTCTAGATTTGTCTTTCCCTTCTACTGGTGGTAGTCCCGTTTGTTTTCTTCATCGTGAGATTTTTCTCTCTCTTGGTTTTTGTCATTGCTGGCTGGTTCGGCTTTAGATCTTTCAAGGTCTTTGATGTGCAGAATTTTACTACTATTATTCAAAAAGAAACCGAATTTCAATATTTTCGATTTATTTTTTATAGAACTAGTATTTTGCTCTTAGGCTAAACTAGGATGCAATATGGGTATTGTTGACTCGATATAAAAAAAAAGTGGACATAACAAGTTGAGGGACAAGACAGCGAATGCAAAGTAATTCATCACTTAATTCATAATTCTCGTTGTTCAAGTAAAATATAGAAAGCTCCTCAATCGAGTATATGAAAAAAACCTGAATATCCATGAAAAACATAAATAATGTAAAAAAAAAAAGAAAAACATTGTAACGTAACATATCAAACAGTTCGTGGTAATGAACTGTAAATAACGAGCGACGATGCTCACTAGTAACCGAAACTCGAAAAAATAGAAGTTTGATATCAATAGATATATCATCAAAAGAATCGGCCTATTATATTGATTCCAAATACATAAGATTCACAAAGTTTACGGCTACCCATCAAAAGCTACGAGCCCGAGAATATCTGTCTGATTTTTTAAGAGATGCGAACACCCCTTAAAAGTCAATGAAAATCACTTCATCAGATTCAGCTTATCCGAGAACCCTGTAGTAGAAGTTCCTTGCTCCTGTTTGAAAAAATGTGCAGTTTCATATTTTTTTTTTGTTCCAGATGAATGATCAAGGATGCGTTTTTATTTCTTTTTCTCCCAGTGGTGGTTACATCGAGCCAATAATTCTAGAACATCGGGAAAAGCTTCATTCGAACAGAAATTAAAAGTTCTAGAGACCATTTCAAGTGACCGAAAAGACGGGAGGACATCTAGCCCCCCTTCCACCACTCTTTACAAAATAATCCCCAAATCTCATCTCCGGGATTAAAACATTATTCCTGGGATTTTTCCGGGTTGGAATTGTCTAGAGTATTTTTTTCCGTATGGGGGAGGGGGTTCTTCCATGGGAGAAATTTTCCATGGGGAAGTTATCCACGGAATAAATTCTCCGACGGTAATTTTCTGCGGGAGCAACTTTCTACTAGAGATTTTTCGGATCAAAAGACAGTATACTGAGAAAAATTTTCCAGCTGGGATCGTCTGCAAGAAATTTTCCGGGGGGAATTTTCAGCTAGAATAGAATTGTCTGGGGGCATTTTTCTGTTGGGGTGGGGTATTTTACGAGGGAAGAACTTTCCATGGAGGGATTTATTGTGAGAGGGAGGAATTTTCCATGAAGAGGGGGGGGGGGGGGCAGATTTCCCGGCATTAATTAAAACGATCAGAAGTTAAATTAAAAAAAAAAAAAGTTTTTTCAATTGAGAGTAAGAAGCAACATCAAAACTTAAAACGAACGGAAATTATTACATATTTGAGGGGAATTGCCCTTCCTCAATACGTTGCTCTTTCCTTCCACAGTTGTTTTTAAAACATTTAAAAGGCTTATTATTCTGATTAAGCGATCCTTATGTTTCAAGAGTCATTCTTAAAGAATTTGGGCAAAAACTCAAACTTTAGCGTAAAGAGCGAGGCATTGGGGAAGGGGCAGCACCCTCATATACGTAATTATTTCTGTTTGTTTTAAGTTTCGGTGTTACTCCTTGCTTTCAGTTGAAAAAACTTGTTTTTTATTTATTTGCCAACTAGCTGGGAAAATATACAGATAATTTTTGTGACTTAGATTTCGTCAAATAATATATCGCCCAATAATATTATATTTTGCCTAATTATAAATATAGATAAAATATAAAAAATATAGATAAATCATTATATAATAGGCATTATTTATAATTTCATAATAAAAAGTAAAACAAATTTAAATAATGATAAATAGGGACTCGTAAATGGAAGTATAATTCTCATGAAAGAACAAGGATTGTCATCAAGGTTAAATTAACCGAAGTATCAATTAAACTATTTATTTTCTTAAGATTATTTTTGGAAAAGATTTATAAATACAAAAAAAAATTATGATTTTCCATTCTTAAATTCAAAACAGGTTTCATCATTTTATGCTATGGATTTGCTTCTTCTTACAATTACATATTGGAAATTGTGGAAAGTTTTATCAAGAAAAAGTGAAACTGCCTATAATAGTACCATATGCTACTGCAGAGCACAACAGCAAAAGCTTAAAAAGTCAGGATATTAATGCAGAAAAACTTGAGTGCGCGGTGATATTTATCACAAAACAGTTCCAGTTCGTGACATTATTACACATATACGACGTCTCGCATCACTAACTCAACTAACTCAAGTCAAAAATCATCATTAAATAGCACCCCGCTTCCCAAAATCTTAAGCAATAAAATCTTTCCAAAAAAACTTACTGGCTTTACAAAAAGCTCAAAATTCAAAGCACGGAACAATCCAGTTACTTGGAATCTGTTTGGCCCACTTGATGCTGCATATCTCTTGGTGTTTCTGTTGTCATTTTGCATTCCCTATAAAAGAGTAGTACAATTAAAATATCTTTTAAAGAGCTTCTTGAATATATATATATATATATATATATATATATATATATATATATATATATATATATATATATATATATATATATATATATATATATATATATATCTATATGTATATATATATATATATATATATAAAATAATAATTAAAAAAACATCAGATTTTTGTTGAAAATGCAGAAATATCGTGGATTAGCTCACTGGATCCGGCCTTGTCCCCTAGTTTCCAGGAATTGACGCTTTAGATCAATTACCGTGAATGTCCGCAAATTGGTGAATGTTGACATTCGCCAGTGAATACCTGAAATACCTTTTTTATTCTACTTGAATTTAGCCAACTTTGTCATTCATTTTTTCAATTTCAATTTAATGCAAGGTTCGACGATAACCAGCTAGGTTAGAATATGTAAGGTTCGGTGAGGTTAGATAGATAGATAGATAGGTGTATTTCAAAAACCCGTGGGCCATATACACACAAAAATATAAATAAATAACAAACAAGCAAGGAAATTAACAACAGTACGAACACGCACAAAAAACAGAATTTAACGCAAAAAGTGCCTAATCTAACTACAAAAGAAATTAATCATATAAAACTTTTTCTTCTTATTAAGGATTTACCTATATATACTCCCACTCAAAATATTGTGGTTGGGTTACTATTTTGTTGAATACCCGAAAGCATCAAATTAATCTCATGCAAATAAATTTCCCTTAAATCCAAGAGCACCGGGCATTTCCGGAGAAAATGATCCAAGTCTTCATCATCATCATCTTTACAAAGGGGACAAATATACCGCCTATCAGGACCAACTATCATTTTATTTTTGTCGAACGTTTTTTGCCTGTTTTGGACTGGAAGACAATTTGCCCTAAGCTGAATCTAACGACGTAGAATCACAGCCGGTAAATTAAATTTAAAAGTCATGATTAGATAGTCATGGGATGGAGCTAAACTGGGAGAACAAGTGCAAGGTTAACGACACCAAAAAAAAACGCAAAGTTTTGACGTCTGGAGCAAAAAGTAAATCTAATATTTGTGCTTTTCATATTAAAAGTTTAGCAATAAACTGATATTTTCAGAATCTGAATCAAATAAGTATTCTTTTGATATGAAAATAGAGTTGAACAAGAGCTGATATGGCACTTGTGACGAGGCGAGAAGAGCTAAGAGCCAATAGATCATATGGTATGAGCTCTAACAAAATTCTATGAATCAATAGATTGATTTAAAAAGAAAAACAAGAGGCTTAATGCCGGTCAAGATTTAAAAAAAGAGCTCTGAGTCACAAAGTCCTTCTAAATATCAAAATTCATTAAGATCCGATCACCCACTCGTAAGTTATAAATACCTAATTTTTTCTAATTTTTCTTCTCCCTTTTGCCCCCCAGATGGTCGAATCTGGGAAAACGACTTTATCAAGTCAAATTGTGGAGCTCCCTGACACACCTACAAATTTTCATCGCCCGAGTACGTCCAGAAGCACCGAGCTCGCCAAATCACTGAACCCCTCCCCCGACCTCCCCCAAAGAGAGCGAATCCAGTACGATTCTGTCAATCACGTATCAAGGACACTTGTTTATTCTATCCACCAAGCTTCATCCCATTCCTCCACTCCAAGTGTTTTTCCAAGATTTTCCCCTCCAACTCCCCCCAATGTCAAAAGATCTGGTCGGGATTTGAAATAAGAGCTCTGAGACATCAATTCCTTCTAAAAATCAAATTTCATTACGATCCGATCATCTATTCGTAAGATAAAAATACCCTAATTTTCATGTTTTCCAAGAATTCCGGTTTCCCCCTCCAACTTCCCCGAATGTCACAGGATCTGGTCGGAATTTGAAATTAGAACTTTAAAGCACAAGATCCTTCTATATATCAGATTTCATTAAGATCTGGTTACCCTTTCGTAAGTTACAAATACCTCAATTTTCAAAATTACCCCCCTCCCAATTCCACCAAAGAGAGCAGATCCGGTTCAGTTATGTCAGCCACGTATCTTAGACAGGTTTCTATTCTTCCCATCCAGTTTCATCCTGATCTCACCGCTTTAAGTATTTTCTAAGATTTCCGGTCCCCCCAACTGCCCCCCCCCCCAATTAGGCTCGATCCGGTTGATATTTAAAATAAGATATCTGAGTTACGAGGTCCTTCTAAATATGAAGTTTCATGAAGATCCGATTACTCCTTCGTAAGTTAAAAATACGTCATTTCTTCTTATTTTTCAGAATTACCCCCCCCCCCCCCAATTGAGCTGATCCGTTCCAATTATGTAAATCACGTATGCAAGACTTCTGCTTATTTTTCCAACCAAGTTTCATTCCAATCCCTCCAATCTAAGCGTTTTCCATCATTTTAGGTTTGCCCACCCCAAACTTCCCCCAATATCACCAGATCCGGTCAGGATTTAAAATAAGAGCTTTGAGACACGATATCCTTCTAAATATCAAATTTCATGGATATCCAATCACCCGTTCGTAAGTTAAAAATGCCTCATTTTTTCTAATTTTTCAGAAATACCCCCCCCCCCCCCCAACTACCCCAAAGAGAGCGGATCCGTTCCGTTTATGTCAATCATCTATCTAGGACTTGTGTTTATTTTTCCCACCATGTTTCATGCCGATCCCTCCACTCTAAGTGTTTTCCAAGTTTTAGGTTTCCCCCTCCCAACTCCCCACCCCCGTCACCAGATCCGGTCGGGATTTAAAATAATAGCTCTAAGACACGATATCCTTCTAAACATCAAATTTCATTGAGATCCGATCACCCGTTCGTAAGTTGAAAATACCTCATTTTTTCTAATTTTTAAGAATTACTCCACCCCCAAATACCCCAAAGAGAGCGAATCAGTTCCGATTATGTCAATCATGTATCTGGGACTTGCGCTTATTTTTCCCCATCAAGTTTCATCCCGATCCCTCCACTCTAAGTGTTTTCCAAGATTTTAGGTTTCCCCCCTCCAACTCCCCCCAATGTCATCAGATCCGGTCGGGATTTAAAATAAGAGCTCTGAGACACAATATCATTCCAAACATCAAATTTCATTAAGATCCGATCACCCACTCATAAGTTAAAAATACTTCATTTTTTCTATTTTTTGCGAATTAACCGGCCCCCCACTCCCCCCCAGATGGTCAAATCGGGAAAACGACTATTTCTAATTTAATCTGGTACGGTCCCTGATGCGCTTGCCAAATTTCATCGTCCTAGCTTACCTGGAAGTGCCTAAAGTAGCAAAACCGGGACCGACAGACAGACAGACCGAAGAATTGACGATTGCTATATGTCACTTGGTTAATACCAAGTGCCATAAAAACGAAAGGGATACATATTTAGAAAAATGGGATAATTCTTCTTGCTGGTAGGCCAAGTCAACTGCCTCATAATTTGGGCTATTTAGTCCTGAATAATTTAAAGCAACTTACAGTTTCAGCCATATAATGATAGACACATTTATCTTCAATTTCTATGGAGCGAGATGTTAGGGTTCTATTCTTCAATGATTTTATTCACTAAACCACTGGCAATTTGCCCAGTTTACTAACAATTAATGACAGTGTTTGTCTTTAGCAATCAGGAAAGTTTCACTTTCTAAAGCGTGATGATACATTTTTTTCACTTATTTTCTGTTGATTTTTCACATGCGTCTCTTATTTTCAAGCTTGGCACCAACTAAGTGCTAAAACTGCATAAATTCACATTGAGTTCTTTTCTATCAAAAACAGCATTACTGGTCCTTCCTAATTTTTTAAAACAATTTTAAAACAGTTTAAATTTTTTGAACTATTTTTCAGTATGTTTATAATTGTTTAAAATAATTAATTAAAACAAATTTTCTAGACAATTTAATTTTTAAATAATTTTTAAAAACAGTTAATTTTTTAAAAACATTTTAAATATTTCAGTTTTTTTAATTTTCCTAATTTTTTAAAACAATTTAAAACATTTTTTGTTGTTGTTTAAGTTTCCATTCAGTCAATTTAAAAAGTCAGATTTCATTTGTACTGCCTTTAGCGCTTTAAGGCTTTAAAGTGTTTTCAGAGTATTGTGGTTCAGGACATATTAGAAAAAAACACATACTGGCAAATTTGTAAGCTCTTTGGCTCAGCATGCTTATAAATAAAAAGAAGTGGATAATTCAAAACAAAACGAAAGCTGCAAAAAACAGAAAAGAAACTTAAAACATGTTTGCAAGAAAGTATTGTACTGAAAGAAAGTATCGTTAATCTTACCTTTCTCCACAACCCAATCTCAATCATTGATCATGGAGAAAAATCCCAATCATTGAAATTGGTTTCGAGACCAGTGACAACCATTGAAAGGTAGGACATGGAATTTCCCTCATTCTGTATTTTACTTTGAATATTTTTATTGTATCTAATTGGGGGGGGGGGAAACAGAAGTGCACCCTCTTAATTTTGGAGAAACACAGTTTTCGTAACATTGTTAAGACAAAAATCAAAAGGAATACTTGTTCTACTCCCCACAATTTTAATGAATCACTTCCACTGTGTAGGTACTTTTCCAAGGGAGATCCCCAAGATGATTTTAAATGTTTGTTTTTGTCCAAAAGGGAAAATTGCACTAAAGCCAGCCAAAAATAAAGTCAGTCACCTCAAGACCTCTTTGAAGTATGATAATTTAACAAATCTTTCATCTTACCATAGAACTTATTTGGTTATTTAATTATTAATTTATGTATGCTTATTCTCTGTTCATGTTTTCTGCTTTGAATTTGAATGTACATTTGACTGAAATGTATTAATGAACAAATTAAAAACTCTAGCACTGAAGCACTTAATCATAGGCAGTGCAAAAGCGCTGCCTAAGTAAAGAGTGATGTGGACACAAGTATTATTTTTTGGTTTGTCTTAGACCAAGGCACTTTGCATAGAAGGAGTTGTCCTAGAAACTTCGAAAGAGGCTAATTCAACTGGAAATCGCAAGTTGTAGAGCCATTTTTAATAGGCAAAAGTGATTGGAGGGAAACCAGCCCCCAAGGGGAAGGATTGTAAGTTATGCCCCAGGGGCATATAAGGTTTTTAAGGAAGGAATGGTCGTAAAAACTTTGGATGGGGCTCATTGGGTTGGAAATCAGAAGTTCCAGATCCCTTTTTAAGAGTCAATGTGATTGCAAGACAACTAGCCTTTCCCCCCTTATGGCCTGTTTTTCCCAAATGCATCCGATAGAAATTTAGAGATAACAATTTGTTCAAAAACAGTCAAAAGACGACATAACAAGGTCTTTGGGTTGACACAACCCCCAAAAGTGTGGCGGGAAGGGTTGTAAGTTATGCCCAGGGAGCATATAGGGTTTTTATGGAAGGGGTGGTTGTGTGAACTTTGTACGAGGCTCATTTTACTGAAATTTAAAGTTTACTTTCAAGAGTCAAAAATGACAGAGGGCAACTAGCCCCTACCCCCTCTGGTACCCTCTTTTCCCCAAACACATCCAATCAAAGTTGTGACATAACCATTTTGTTCACAGTAGTCCAAAGAGCATACAACATTGCCTTCAGGGTGTACACAACCCCCAAGAGCCCAGGGACAAGGGTTTCAAGTTATGTCCCAGGGCATATACGGTTTTATAAAATAATGAAAGTAAAACAGTTCAAAATAGGGATGAAAGCTTTTTATTGATAGTGAATAGATATAAAATTATTTAACTTGATATTTTGAACAATTGGATATTTTATAACATGAGTGGTCATATAAACTTCAATTTAATGGGGCTCATTTGAATGGAAGTAGAAAGTTCTAGTGCCCTTTTTAACAGTCAAAAGTGAATGGAGGGTAACCAGCCCCTCCCCAGCAAGCCTATTATTCCCCAAAACACATCTAATCAAAATTTTTAGTTTTATTTTGTTCAGCATTATTGAAAGGTCCAGCAATTATGTCTTTGGGTGTGTCAACCACACCAGAGTCCTCAGGGAAGGGCTGTAAGTTAAGCAATTTGTTCATTGTTTACATATGTATACATTATTGAGAAAGGTATATATGTTTGAACTTTACTCATAAACTGTACAGTAGCGCCGCCTAAGTAAAGAGCAATGTGGGCATACTGTTTTTTTATGGAAAGGTTGGTCACATAAATTTCAGAGGGGGCTCATTGGATTCGAAATCAGAAGTCCTAGTGTTGTTTTTAAGAATCAAAGTAATCAGAGGGCAACTACCTCCAGCCCTTACTGTCTATTTTTCCCAAATGCATCCAATGTAAATTTTGAAATACTCATTCGTTCAGGAAATATTCCAAAGATCCCATAACGAGGCCTTCAGGGTTGACAAAACCCCTAAGAGTCTTGGCAAAAGGGTTGTAAGTTATGCCCTGGAGGCATATAAGGTTTTTATATGGAAGAAATGCTCTGGTGAACTATGGAGGAGGCTCATATGGTTGGAAGAGTAAAGTTCTAGTTCCCTTTAAGAGTCAAAAGTGATGGAGAGGAACTAGCCCCCCCCCCCCCCAATACCCTCTTTTCCCCAAAAGCATCCAACGAAATTGTAAGAAAGCCATTCTGTTTACAATTTTCGTAAGAGCATAACAGAAAGCCTTCAGGGTGGACACAAGCCTCCAGGGGCATGGGCTGTAAGTTATGTCCTGGGGCATAGCTTGGGGATTTCAGCCTCCCTACAGTCCTTAGGAGGCTCTAAGCTAGGCAACTTGTTCATTGTTAATATATAGTATATGCTACTAATTGTCAAAACTGTTGACTTTAAAGGGTTGACTCTCATATCACTAGCAACAGCTTCATCTGATATTGATTCCAAGACGTCCATTAGGTTACGTTTTAGATTTTTTAAGCATTTTTCTAAGGCAGTTAAATCATCAATAAATTTCCATCTATCTGAGAATCAACACCAAGACTGTTTATCATGTTAAGAAATAAAATTGGGCCTAAGAGGGTTCCCTGGGGCACACCATTATAAATTGGGAGGGGATCAAAATATACATTCAGGTGTTTGACGACTTGCATTCTATTAGAAAGAAAGGACAAAATTATTCTCATTATATAGGGGTCAACTAGAAAGTCATTTTTAGTTGTTTTTTTTTTTTTACTTATGATATTATGGGTAATTAAATCAAAAGCTTTTTGTAATTAAATTGCGGTAACATTGAGCCAGGTATTGGGTTTTTCAAGTTTATTACACATAGTGTCCAAAACGTGAACAAGATAGTGTGTGGTAGAAGTTGAGCAAAAATTTCCGAATTGCCTTTGGTCAACATTTGGGATTATTTTACTTCCAACCAATCAGCTAAAAAGCTTTCATATAACTCAGAAAAAAACGGAGTAAGAGTCATGGGCCGGACACCAGCAAAATCTTGTTTGCTATGTAGAGGTAATTTCATTAAAAGGTACACACAAAGGTTCTGAAAGAATGTCTGCAAAGGCTTTAATTAGTACATTTGGGATGTCTAGTGGACAGGTATTGCACTTTTTAATGTTTTAATTTTTGCCTCAACATCTGAAGGCAAAATAATAGGAAAATTGGGAGTACAGATCATAAGCAGCATTAGTAGAGAGGAAAGGGAGGCTTTGAACTATGGAGTACAGAAATTTATTCAGATCATTAGCTATAACAAGAGGCTTTTCTTATAAATGGACATCTATATTATTATGTGTTTTCCCACAAATTTTGTTATAATTTTGTACCACTTTGTACCACTATACCACTATAGAAAACAAATCCTTGACTTTAAATTTGTAATATACAGAAGTAGATTTATGTATTTCTTCTTTAATATGTTTGCACAGTGAGTTAGCTTCACATGTCTTTTTTAACTGACTAGTAATGTAAGGTTTATCATTATTATAAAAAAAAACGTATCAGGAACGTCATAGCAATGGCTAATTGTGTTAAGTTGAAACTTCTGGGTCTTGATAAGAGAGATGTTTAACTAGCCAAAAGGCATTATGTTAATACTACTGCAGCTACTAGTACTCCAGCAACTACTATTAATACTACTTCTTGTAATGCCAATACTACTACCGTGACTACTATTACAATTATACCTAAGGATATGGAGGTGAAATTTTCAAGAAATTTTGAGATGAACTGAATCACAACACTTTGTCTGTATGCAGGTGTCAATAGATGGTAACAGCAATATCTGTGGAACATTTTGGTGTGTGAAGTTCAAACTAACAGGGTATTGTTGTGAGGGATTTTGAACTAACCAAAAGAAAACATTTGCATCCTAATGTAACTGCTTCTACTCATACTACTATTACTGCTCATATTACTGCTTCTACTAGTACTACGGTCACTAAACTTAAGGCTATTACTATTAATTCTACTGCAACTATTACTACACCTACTACTAAAACTAAGGGTTTTAAGGCAAAAATTCAGGAAATATTAAAACTGTATAGAACTAAATAAAAAGACACAATGTCTAGGCAGGTTATCAAGTGGACAGCAGGAATGCTTTAGGAATGGTTAATGATATTAAGCTGAAACTTTCAGCATGTGTTAAAGGGGATGTTGAAGAAACCAAAGGTGATATGCAAATACTGCTACTAATGCTCTGACAATTATTGCTAATACTCAAGCTAGGAGTATTAAGATGAAGCTTTTAAGGAATATTTAAGTTGATGATGAAGTAAGTCAAAATGAACTATGAGCATGTAGATTTTCAAAAAGGTACAAAGCAATATCTCAAGAACAGCTTATATTCACTAAGTTAGACCTTTCAAGGTAAGTTTTTGTGGATTTTGAACTAGCAAAAGGCATCATATGCATACTTTTAATACTACCTCTGCAGTTGCTGTAACTATGACACTAAGGATATTAAGGTGAAAGTTTTAGAAAACTTCAGGGGAGGTTCGAAAACATTGTTTGTTCAATAAGAACAAACATGTTATCAAAAGGACACATCAGCAATGTAATAGCAATGGCTAATTGTGTTAAGTTGAAACTTCCAGGTCTTGACAACTACCATAACTACTACTGCTACCACTAATACTACTACTACACATTACTCCATTTATAATATTGAGGGGAACTTTGAAATAAACCAAAAGATGCTATGAGCATGTACACTGCCAAAAGAGAATATCTCAAGAACTGATTTGAGTCTTAAGTTAGAGCTTCCAGAGATGCTTAAAGGGGAAGATCATTGACCAAAATGGCTGTACTACTATCACTGCGATATTTACTAATACTACTACTACTTCAACAACTACTTTTACTGCAAATAATTTCAAGGCTAAGAGTATTGAGATAAAAATTTCTGGAAGTATATGAACAAACATGTTATAAGATAAAATAAGATTTATTTCAACAAAGCAGCTATCACAAGCCCAAAATTTCAAGAAGTATATGAACAAACATGTTATCTAAAGGACATATCTGCAACGTAATAGCAATAGCAATCATGTTAAATTGAAACTTCTAGGTCTCAAGAAGAGAGATGTTTAACAATATGTTAATACTACTGCTGCTACTAGTGCTCCAGCTACTACTATTAATACTACTTCTAGTAATGCCAATACTATTACCATGACTACTATCACAACTATACCTAAGAGTATAGAGATGAAATTTTTGAGAAATTTTTAGGTGAACTGAATCACATAACTTTGTCTGTATGCAGGTTATCAATAGATGATAACAGCAATATCTTAGGAACAGTTTAGTATGTGAAGTTCAAACTGACAGGACTTGTTGTGGGGGATTTTGAGCTAACCAAAAGAAAATATTTGCATCTTAATGCAACTGCTAATATTACTGCTTCTACTAGTACTTCTGCCACTAAAGCTAAGGCTATTGCTATTAATTCTACTACAATAATTACTACACCTACTACTAAAACTAAAGGTATTAAGGCGAAAAATTCAGGAAATATTGAAACTGTATGGAACTAAATCAAAACACACAATGCAATGCAATCAAAACACAATTGACACAGGTTGTCAAGTGGACATACCAGAAATGCTTTAGGGATGGTTGATGATATTAAGCTGGAACTTTCAGCACTGGATGTTGAAGAAACCAAAGGTTATATGTAAATACTGCTACTAATGCTACAACAATTATTGCTACTATTCAAGCTAGGAGTATTAAGATGAAGCTTTCAAGGAATATT
>NW_027062715.1:52767-89792 GCF_032884065.1 Artemia franciscana
TAGGTGGATGTTGAGCTAAGTCAAAATGAACTATGAGCATTTATATTTTCTAAAAGGTGACAAAGCAATATCTCAAGAAAAGCTTGCATTATAAAGTTAGACCTTTAAGGGTAAGTTTCGGGGGATTTTGAACTAGCCAAAAGGCATCAAGTGTATACTATTAATACTACATCTACAGTTACTGCAACTAACAACACTAAGGATAGTGAGGTGGAAGTTTTAGGAAACAAAAACAGGGGAGTTTCAATTCAACAAAAACTATATGCATGCAGGCTTTCAAAAGGGCACATAAACAATATCATAGGCAGTTCTGCCTCCCGAGTACAAGCCCATTCATTTTCCAAACACATCCAGTCAAAATTTTGCAACAGCCATTTTGTTCAGCATAGTAACAAACCAGAAACAATGTTACTAGGAATACAGGCAGGGCTATCATGTATATCCCCCCCCCAATTTTTTTGGTCACTTGGTAAAAGAAAATAGCTCAGTAAAATTTTTGTGCTTTGTACCATAATGTTCCTAGTGCCACTAAAATTCTATGTTTGGTTCAATAAAGACCAGGAAAACACTGACATGTTCTCTACAGAGATTTTGAAATTGGTTGGTAAATGCAGCAGTTTGACCAACTAATGCTGTGATTTTACAGACAATGGCACAAGTTTCCATTTGGTTAAATAAACAGCATTAAAATAGTGACATGATATGTATCAAAATCTAAATCTCAGTTGGTAAATGAAGTGTTTTTGCTGACTTATGCAGTGATCTTATGTATTGTATAAAAACAGACATTACACTAATTATTAACAAAAAAGAATCTGTAAAAATGACCAACCAGTCAGTAAACTCTTTTGCTCCCCTCAAACCTTTTTGGCTGGTAACAAAAATGGACAAAGGGTATGTCAACCCTCCCCCCCCCCCCTCAGCTATGCTTCAAAAAAACACCTTATCAATATATCAAGAATGCCTGGGGGAATTGAGTTGAGACATTTGGGGTTACTACTATTACTACTTCTGTTCTTACAATTTAAATAAATCAAAAGAGTGTAGGTGTATCCAGGTTTTCAAAGAGCAGACAGAATTTTTTTGGAATAAATATTCAGATTTATGTTTCATGTCAACTTGAGGATGTATAGAATTGAATTAAACAAGAGGCCTACCTTTTGCAGTAGGATTTAAATTTTAAATAAAATTACTTGAATGTGCAAATAGCAAGCCAAACTATAGATTCTTATTGAAAAAAACAAAAATATATAAAATATTGTTTTTTTTTTCTGAATGAAAAGATGATGTCAAAAACAAACAAACAGAAATTAATCTATAAAACTTTTTCCACAAAAAAAAAAAATTCAAAGAAAACAATAAATGAATGAAACCCAAAACAAAAAGAAATTAAAATAAATAACCAACTCAAACTCAAAACAAGCAAAATTAAAAGGAGTAGGGCTGACAACCACCATGACCATCATGACTTCTCAAGACCAGAACATAATCTGTACTTTGCTGAAAACAAAATATATTCAAATGTTTTCACTTTTTTGACTTTGATAAATAAAAAGGTACTAGAACTTTAAGGATTAAATATCAGTATATGTGTATTAAATTGATAATCTATGGTCATTTCTTTGTTGTTGTTTTTTTTTCTTTAGTAAAGAGAAAATTATATTCTGGTCTTGAGACCAGGGGTTGTCAGCCATTGGGGTTGTAATGATGTATAGCAAAACAATCAAAATGTACCTATTTTCTCTATCTGGGAAGTTATCTAATTTAAAAAAAGGTAATATTCAATAAGTGTCAATTATCTGAAAGAAATGTTTGAATAAAATGGTAGTACAATTAGGTTCTTTGTTTTATGCTCTTTCTAAATATTATGGTTGCTTGTATGATAGTGGGTAAACAGCAAGAAGAGACTTCTTACTATCTCAAAATATAGGTTGAGTTACATCTCTCAGAAGTGAATGGAACTGTCAGGAATGAATCTGGGACCAAAAACATACCCTGGGAAAACACTGCCAAGATACTGTGTCTATTCTTTTATTATTTCTAGGGCTTAGAAATTGCAAACATGACAGCCCTATGACAGTCATTACATTTTTCTGCAATGGAAAACACAGATTTGTCTTTGTCATTGCTAGGGATTGAAAAGTGATCTCTGTGATGGCTCAAATTGAGACATTTTCCAACAGATTCAGTACTGTTGCTATGCAACAGAAATTTTCATTCCAGAGAAAATACACCATTAAATATAAATGATATATAGAATTATGAATTAGAACTGCTTGTGGAATTGTTTTGGGTACACATAGGTAAATGTGTAGTTTTGTCACAAGTGCTCTAAACTGGAAACTATGCTGTCAAGCAGCATAGTTTCTAGTTTAGAGCACTTAGAAATGCTAATTCTTGAAGCCCACCCATTTCTGGTTGATCCTCCTCCTCCATGGAGCAAACTAAAAATGTATAAAATGGGCTTGCTTACAGGTAATATTACCTATAAAGCAAAGCATATTAGTCCATGAGCCCAGCTGGCAGCAGGGCAAGGTCTGCATTCTATAATTATTTAATAAAACCCATTTGAGGTTTTTTTTTTTAGTTTTATCACTCTTTGTTGAATAAATATAGAATACAGACCTTGCCCTTCTGCCCGTATTACCTGTAAGCAAGCCCATTTTTGGTCTTATTGGAGGGGGATTTTAGAAAGCTAAAAAATGGATTTACTTTTCTAATAATGACTAAGAAGCAATATTTGATCATCATAATCTTGTTACATGCAGTAATTTGCACTTTAGGCAGCTTGTAATAAAACCAAACATTTACCTAAACATATGTACTGACAGAATATTCAGACAGTGAGAAGACAAATTTACCTTTAGAATCAGAACTTTGTCCTGAATCTAAATATGCCATTCATTTCTGTTAAAAATTTTAAATTTAGCCCTTTATAGAATCCTTTTGATACCAAATGATACCTTTTTCTCTTATTTTGGATATGGCTTATACACCTGTGTTCACAAACTTATCTCTGTAATCAGAACATCATCTTTACTCTAAATATGACATTTATTTTCATCATAAATTCAATTTTAACCTAACCTTTCTAACCTTACCCAAATATATAGCCTATATTATGTATTTCCTATGCATATATTGATTATTGATTTTATTGTCATCAATTCAATTCCCTCCCTCCTCAGCTGAAATTTAGGTTCTTCAAAAATATTGTAAAAACTAAGATAAGTCAGAATAATTTGAGTATTCACAGAAAGGTTTCAGATTTCTTTAGTATATCTTTACCTTTATGGTACTATATGGCTCATTTTTTTTTCAATTTTCATGGTCATTTTTACTTTATTTGGGAAAAGTGGCTTCAACTTTGCCCTATCCCCAGGATTTTGACAAAGTTACACCACTGTACATAAGTATTGATCTCCCCTTGTTTTGACAGTAGTGTTAATGATAATTTTAACCTGACCTTTCTAATCTTACCCAAATATATAGCCTGTATTATATATTTCCTATATATATACTGATTATTGATTTTATTGTCATCAATTCAAATGGTAAAAGTTTGACAAGATTTATGCTAACACATGTGGCATATAGCCTATGGGCTGAATCTAAAGTAAGAGAAAAAGGTATCAATTTTGAGGGTCTAGAAAGGGCAAACAATGAAATTTACTATGGAAATGAATGCTATATTTGGATTCACAATGAAATTCTGGTTATAGAGTGAAGTTTGTTTTTTGGCTATATGAAGATTCTATTAATAGCCTATATGTGTTTGCCTTGTTTTGTTGTAGGCTAAATAGGTGACTTTTGAGTAGCCTATATTACTTTTGAATAATTTCTTGATTGAAATTAAACGTATTTCTTAACCACTTTTAAAAACCATTGCTAAAGTGGATATTTTTTTTTTTGCAAAAAAAGATACCTTTGGAGCCCCTTTAAGGGCTCAAGGTCCAATGTACCCCAGAAGCAATTATTGATTAGTGAAAGAGCATAAGAAGGCATAAATTAATATATTCGTTAACATCCTAGCTAAATCATGTTGTTAACTTCAAATTTATTGCACATTTTTACAAAAATTTAGCCTTTAATAGGCCTATGTGACTAGAGTTAAATGATGGACAAATGAGCCTATATTATTAGTGCTACCACGGAACCGTCAAGAGGGATATAGAACATTGTCAGCGCAACAACAATTAGCAGCTAAAATAAGCAATTTGATGGGTAAAGATCAGGAACAGTGGCTCTCCAGAAGGAGATCTACTAGAACAGTAAGATATTTTTAGATTGTTAATTTTAAGTTCATTTCATGTCTTGGTTGCATTTTTGACAATTCATCCTCTAATGGTATACCATAACCTTGTGCTATATAAAAAAGAATACCAAAATAATTGTGTAATGATTCTTGTTTTTAAATATTCTGCCAAAATCGGAATCTAGCATTTTGAATTAGAAACATTTTGGAACTCGCACATGCTGCGTTTTTTCGACAGTGTTAATTTTGTATTGACGAATCAAAGAATTTTCCCTAATGCTGCTTTTACTTTTTGTGCACAAACCGGAAGATTAACAAAAGAACTTCCAGTAATACTTTTTTTGTTTCTTAAATTAATAAATGTTTTTCTGTTTTTCTTTAAAACACGACTTAAATAGCTTCCAGTTTCTAGTTCCAAAAATTGTAGAGAGGTATATGAACTATCATATACGATATAGGTATATGTCCTTTTACCTCTTTGACTCTTTCATCGGAAACACTAGCCACTGGAAGCGCTATTCTCCTTCAGTCATCTAACAATGAATGCACACTATTATATACAATAATACAATATTATTTTGATTCTGGGAAGTGTGGGTACCTGAACTACCTGTCCCCAGCAGTTTAAGGCCACTAGGCCAGCCGGTAACAATAAGGCTCTTCCTACTCATTCCCACTCTCTTCTGCACAGTCAAAATCTACAAATACATCATCTTCTTTTATACTGACTTCTTCATGCTTCAATAACCACTAAAACATTTTTTTTCAAGAAATCAATAGATGCCTTAAATATCTTACGATCAATATGCTAAGACAGGTTAAAATTTAGGATAGCTATCTAAGTATTTTGAATCTTAGCCAATGAGCAGAAACGCTTTAGAGAAATAGTGTCCTCACTCAGGGCCTGGCAATCAATTAATACATTCTGGTGATTGTATTATCTGTTGAGAAGCAGACTCGGCTTAAAGGGGAATGATGTAGCTTCCAATTCAACAACAAGCTATTTAGAAGTAGGGCAACTGATTCAAGCCGGTAATATAGCGCAATATTTAGTCTAGCATTTTGCTTCCTGGTGTTTTGGTTAGTTTTTGAATCGGGTTCATAGAAATCAATTTGCAAATTTTAAGGATCGTTATATGCAGTTTTATCTAAAAGAAGAAACATTTTTAAGGTCTCCTATGGAATTTCCTTATCCCGATTTAACTTTTAATTTTCTTCCTCTTGAACTTTAGGTCAGTTTTACCACATCAAAGCAAAGTAAGAAATCGGACTAACAAAACTTATTGTTTACAAGGTTCTAAACCCTGCCACACTGATTTTCTTTTTGGCAGCAAGTAGCTGATTTTTTAAGATGAATCGGTGTCAATTTTTCTGTGGCAGCACGCCACCGACTGATGCCAATTTTCTTATTAGGGAGGAATTTTAAACCTGTCTTAAACACCCTAAGTGACGTATTGTTGAACTCTGATTAAAAAGGCAAGTCTGCTAGAACCCTCTAGAACTCCATGGACACATGCTACACAATAACATTCGCATAGTTAACGAAAACACGACATAAGTAACAAAGCTCAAAAACCTGTAATGTCGAAGGTCTTTTTTCGGACTTGTTAATCTTTTGCTTTTCAATAAACGGCACATTTCGCTTCCTCCCGTGTTTGTGTTTTCGTGATGCATGTGCTTGTAATTGATAAAACCCATTAATCACAGTACCATAGTTTTCAACCCAGTGTTTGTCGCAATAGTGAAGAAGCTTTTTTTTGACTGTGTACAGCATTGCACAGGAAAAGTCTGGTCTCAGTTCATTTGGGGGAAAAGGGACAAAAACGACACACAACTACTTCTTGCAAATACTTCAGAGTATTTAGAATATACCCAGTTTGGAGTCTTTAACTAGAAGAAAATTTAAAGAATTGAAGCCACAGTACTTGTAAATGTAAGTTGATTCTATTTTCTATACCCATTGTAACGAGAAGGGGCATCCCAACGGGGGGGGGTTGTTACCTCAAGTTTTTTTTTAAATATGGTGAGATTTGGACCAAAAGTCTAAAATTACACTGAATCCGAGAAAAAAAACAGTGTAGCTACAACGGAATCTAAGATAGTGAATGATTTTGATCCGATTTAGATATCAGTAAAATGAAAAAAACAAGCGTTTTCAATTGAAAGTAAGCAGCATCATTTAAATTTAAAATGAACAGAAATTATCCCGTATGTGAGGGGGATTGCTTCAACTCCTCGCTCTTTACGCTAAATATTTTAGTACTTTTAAAAAAAGCTTCACATTCTTCTAATTAAACGAGCCTTGTGTTTCAAAAGTGGTTCTTAAAGAGTTGGGACAAGTTTCAAACTTTAGCATAAAGAGAGAGATGTTAAGGAGGAGCAAACCCCCTCATATATGTAATAGTTTATGTTCGTTTTAACTTTTGATGCTGTCCTTACTTTCAGATGTAAAACATGTTTTTTATTTAATTTCTGATCGTTTTGTAAATAACACCAGGAAATCTGGCTCGATCTCCACAAACATAGTCCATCCTTCCCAAGGATATATTCTCTAGACAATTCAATCTTAGTGAAAATTTATCCTTGACAATTACCCTTAACACCTCCATGCGTAAAATTTAATCGGCAAAGAAATAAGCAAGACAGAAAAAGAATTTCGTATAGGAATGTTGGCAAATTCCACCAGTATAACATTTCCTTTGAAGAATTCAAGCCCTGGAAACTTCCGTCCTTAGGGAAAATTCTTCCATAGTAATTTTAATTTCCTTTCTATTGAGCTCTATCCCCATATTCTAGAACCACTCAGCTGATACGATCACCCCTGGGGGAAAAACAGATAAACACACATCCGTGATCTTCTTCTGGCAAAAAAGACAAAATTACATATTTTTGCAGGTAGAAACGTAAAGCCTCTACAGTAGGATTCTCCGACACGCTGAATCTGATGGTGTCATTTTCATTAAAGCTCTATAACTTTCAGGTGGGAATCCCCTTTTCTCAAAAATCAAGCAAATTTTTATCAGGCTCTTGGCCTTTGATGGGTAAGACCAAACTTAATGAACATATATATATATATATATATATATATATATATATATATATATATATATATATATATATATATATATATATATATCTATATATATATATATATATATATATATATATATATATATATATATATATATATATATATATATATATATATATATATATATATATATATATATATATATATATATATATATATACATATATATCTATATATATAAAAATAAGTTGTCTGTGTGTGGATCTGTGGATGGATCAGGTGACGTCACCTGAAAAAACTGGATCAGGTGACGTCAAAACTGAAAAAACTAAAAAAAGGCAAAAACTACAAAAAAAAAACTAAAAACTAATAAAAAAAATAAAAAAGCTAAAAAACTAAAAAAACTAAAAAAAGGCAAAAACTACAAAAAAAACTAAAAACTAATAAAAAAGCTAAAAAACTAAAAAAACTAAAAAAAAGGCAAAAACTACAAAAAAAACTAAAAACTAATAAAAAAAATAAAAAAGCTAAAAAACTAAAAAAACTAAAAAAAGGTAAAAAACTAAAAAAACTAAAAACTAAAAAAAACTAAAAAAAAGGAAAAAACTGAAAAATAAGCTAAAATAAAGGTAAAAACCAATAAAAAACTAAAAAAAAAACTGAAAAAACTAAAAAAAGGCAAAAACTACAAAATAAACTAAAAACTAATAAAAAAAAGTAAAAAAGCTAAAAAACTAAAAAAACTAAAAAAACTAAAAAAAGGTAAAAAACTAAAAAAAATAAAAAATAAAAAAAAAATAAAAAAAGGAAAAAAATGAAAAATAAGCTAAAATAAAGGTAAAAACCAATAAAAAACTAAAAAGAAAAAAAGGAAAAAACTAAAAAAAATTTTCATCTAAAAAACTAAAAAAAACTAAAAAAGGTAAAAACTAAAAGAACTAAAAAAGAAAAAAATAAATGACGACACTCAAAGAGAAAGCGACCAGGACAAAAGGAATGTTCGATTAGCAATCAACAAAGCACCGGGACACAGGGAGTATAAATGACGACCAGGACATAAGTAAAAAAAAAAACTAACAAACTAAAAAGAAGGTAAAAACTACAAAAAAACTAAAAAGAAAAAAACTAAAAAAAGGCAAAAACTACAAAAAAAACTAAAAACTAATGAAAAAGCTATAAAACTAAAAAAACTAAAAAAAGGCAAAAACTACAAAAAAAACTAAAAACTAATAAAAAAAATAAAAAAGCTAAAAAACTAAAAAAACTAAAAAAACTAAAAAAAGGTAAAAAACTAAAAAAACTAAAAACTAAAAAAAACTAAAAAAAAGGAAAAAACTGAAAAATAAGCTAAAATAAAGGTAAAAACCAATAAAAAACTAAAAAAAAAAACTGAAAAAACTAAAAAAAGGCAAAAACTACAAAAAAAACTAAAAACTAATAAAAAAAGTAAAAAAGCTAAAAAACTAAAAAAAATAAAAAACTAAAAAAAGGTAAAAAACTAAAAAAAATAAAAAATAAAAAAAAAATAAAAAAAAGGAAAAAACTGAAAAATAAGCTAAAATAAAGGTAAAAACCAATAAAAAACTAAAAAGAAAAAAAGGAAAAAACTAAAAAAAAATTTCATCACTAAAAAAAACTAAAAAAGGTAAAAACTAAAAGAACTAAAAAAGAAAAAAATAAATGACGACACTCAAAGAGAAAGCGACCAGGACAAAAGGAATGTTCGATTAGCAATCAACAAAGCACCGGGACACAGGGAGTATAAATGACGACCAGGACATAAGTAAAAAAAAAAACTAACAAAACTAAAAAGAAGTTAAAAACTACAAAAAAACTAAAAAGAAAAAAAAACTAAAAACTAATAAAAAAACTAAAAAATCTAAAAATCTAAATAAACTAAAAACGAAAAAAAAAGGAAAAAAATAAAGGAGAAAAACAAAACTAAAAAACGAATGTATATACAGACCGGACACCGGGATACAAATGACGACCGGGACACAGGGAATATAAATGACGACCGGGACACAGGGACACAACTACAACGGGGACACCGGGGGAAACAGGGGGATATAAATGACGACCGGGACACCGAGACAGGGAATGGTCGATTAGCAATCACCATCAACAAAGCTCAAGGGCAATCATTAGAATCATGAGGTATAGATCTGAATACAGATTGTTTTCCCATGGACCATTATATGTTGCATGTTCAAGAGTCGGTAAACCTGACAATCTATTTATATGCAAAGACAATCGGACAGCAAAGAATGTTGTATATTCGCAAGTTTTACGTAGTTAAAACCATATATATATATATATATATATATATATATATATATATATATATATATATATATATATATATATATATATATATATCTGTCTATATTCACAGGTGGGACATAGGGACACAACTACAATGGCGCGTAACTATTATGGCGCGTAACGACTTACGCGCGCGGGGGGGCTTGGGGGGGGGGGGGCGCGAAGCGCCACCCCAACAGCTATTATATATATATATACACACACATATATATATATATATATATATATATATATATATATATATATATATATATATATATATATATATATATATATATATATATATATATATATATATATATATATATATATATATATATATATATATATATATGTATATATATATATATATATATATATATATATATATATATATATATATATATATATATATATATATATATATATATATATATATATATATATATATATATGTATTTTAAATCATCAACATAGTTTGATTCTCTTGGTATATCTATTGGTATTGAAATTCCTTTTTTTAAAGTTTCAGTTACTATTGAGCTGGGTCGCTACTTACTTAGAGCTCATTAGGAGGCATTGTTTTTTATTTCAAAATCAGATTGTAAAGGTCCAAAATTCAGCAGTATAAACTATAGATTATCCGAAGGAAGTCACGTATTGATAGGTTTAGCTATTAAATATAGCTAGGGCCCAATCAAAATTTAAAATCGTACCACAAACTCCGAAAAACCATTGAGAATCGGGTCAAATGTAATACGATATTTTAATCTTATTCCTGTCTTTTTCCCGGTATCCTAGCGAATGTTCTAGAACGGATTTGGTGAAAGCAAAATTCTGTGACTTTGCATTTTAGTAGTTCACGAAATTTGCACAATTTAACCTAAGAAAGTAAAATCTGTTTGCTGATCAATGCAAAAGCATTTACCAATGCTTTTGCATTGGTTTGGCAATTTTATTTTGAATCTATTTCTGCCAAAGTTGAACAGGGAGAAATGAAGTAAAACAAGGAAAATATGGCCTAGGTTGCATGTCACGAATATACTTTTAATTCACGGCTTATTAGGAATTAAATAAAAAGAACAAGTTTTTTTTAATGACAGTAAGGAGCAACATTAAAACTTAAAACAAACAGAAATTACTCCGTATATGAAAGGGGCTTTTCCTCCTCAACGCACCGCTCTTTACGCTAAAGTTTTTTGCTGTTTTAAAAATAGAGTTAAAAGAAAGAGTCAAACTTCTTACTGTTTTAAAAATAGAGTTAAAAGAAAAAGTCAAACTTTAGCGTAAAGAACTTACAAATTAACTTACGTAACAAGCTTCTATATTCGTATGTTTTTATTGCGCATATGAGGGGGTTCAACCCTCGTCGATACCTCACTCTTTACACTAAAGCTTAAATATCCCAATTCCTTAAGAATGACCTCTGAATCACAAAGGCCGTAGAATAAATAGTTGAAAATACTAAAAATACTTTAGCGTAAAGAGCGAGGTATGGCGAGGAGGTAAACCCCTCATATGTGTAATAATTATTGTTCGTTTTAAGTTTTAATGCTGCTCCTTACTTTCAGTAGAAATTTTTTTTCATATTTATTTTTTCATTGTTTTGCCAAATAATGCTAGAAAATCCTGTACCCCATTCATTCAAATTATCTTCCCCCATGAGAAGTTTCTCCATGGAAATATCCTCCCACGTATCCCTCCCTTAACCCCCCCCCCCCATAAACCAAACAAAATCCCCTGAAAACGTCTGTAGACTTCCCAGTAACCATTACTATATGTAAACACAGATCAAAGTTTGTAACTTGCAGCCCCTCCCACGGGGACTGCGGGGAAGTAAGTCGTCCCTAAAGACATATTTATTAGGTTTTTGGACTATGATGAATAACATGGCTATCTCAGAATTTTGATCCGGTAAGTTTTGGGGGAAAATGAGCGTGGGAGGGGCCTAGGTGCCCTCCAATTTTTTTGGTCACTTAGAAAGGACACTAGAACTTTTAATTTCCGTTAGAATGAGCCCTCTTGCGATATTCTAGGACCACTCAGTCGGTACGATCACCCCTGGAAAAAAAAAAATAAAAACAAATAAACACGCATCCGTGATCTGTCTTCTGGCAAAAAATTCGAAATTCCACATTTTTGTAGATTGGCGCTTGAAACGTCTACAATAAGGTTCTTTGATACGCTGAATCTGATGGTGTGATTTCGTTAAGATTGTATGACTTTTAGGGGGTGTTTCCCCCTATTTTCTAAAATGAGGCAAATTTTCTCAGGCTCTTGATGAACTGATCTTGATGAAACTTATATATTTAAAATCAGCATTAAAATGCGATTCTTTTAATGTAACTATTAGCACCGAAATTCCATTTTTTAGAGTTTGGGTTACTATTGAGCCGGGTCGCTCCTTACTACAGTTCGTTACTACGAACTGTTTAATATACTTAGCTTATAATCGTTGTTCTAGCCTAAAGTTTTCATTTGGGTTAAACAAATGACGATTAAAGTTACATTACCCTGAGTTTCTAGCAAGCAAATTTTTACGCTTAAATATTTTCAGTGATTTCAAAAGAGCTATTTATTCTAATTAAACGGCCTTTGTGATTCAGAGGTCATTCTTAAAGAAATGGTACGAAATTTGAACTTTAGCATAAAGAGCGAGGTATTGACGAGGGGGCGAAACCCTTCGTATTCATGATAACTTCTGTTTTTTAAAGTTTTAAATGGTGCTCCTTACTTTCAGTTGAAAAAACTTGTTTTTTTATTTAATCAAACAGTTCGTGGTGACGAACTGTAGTAAGGAGCGACCCGGCTCAATAGTAATCGAAACTCTAAAAAATTGAATTTTGAATTTTGATACCAATAGTTACATCAAAAGAATCACATTTTAATTCAGATTTTTAATATATAAGTTTCATCAAGATTACTCTTACCCATCAAAAGTTACGAGCCTGAGAAAATTTGTCTCATTTTAGAAAATAGGGGGAAACACCCCCTAAAAGTCATACAGTTTTAACAAAAATCACACCATCAGATTCAGCGTATCAGAGAACCTTATTGTAGAAGTTTGAAGCTCATATATCCAAAAATGTGGAATTTCGCATTTTTGTCAGAAGACAGATCCTGGATGCGTGTTTATTTGTTTTTTTATTGTTTTTTTCCAGGGGTAATCGTATCGACTCAGTGGTCCTAGAATGTTGCAAGAGGGCTAATTCTAACGAAAATTAAAAGTTAAAGTGCCCTCCTTAAGTGACCAAAAAAACTGGAGGGCACCTAGGCCCCCTCCCACACTCATTTTTCCCCCAAAGTCACCGGATCAAAGTTCTGAGATAGCCATTTTATTCATCATAGTCGAAAAGCTAATAACTATGTCTTTGGGGACGACTTACTCCCCCAGAGTCCCCGTGGGAGGGGCTGCAAGTTACAAACTTTCACAATGTGTGTCCATATAGTAATGGTAATTGGGAAGTGTACAGACGTTTTCAGGGGGATTTTTATGGTTTGGTGGGGGGAGAAGTTGAGGGGAGGGGGAGGATACGTGGGAGGGTCTTTTTAAGTAGGAATTTGTCATGGGGGAAGAGAATTTCAATGAAGGGGGCGCAGGCTTTTCTAGCATTATTTAAAAAAAAATATGAAATGTTTTTTCAACTGAGAGCAAGGAGCAGCATTAAAACTTAAAACGAACAGAAACTATTACGCATATGAGGGGATTACCTCCTCGTAATACGTCGCTCTTTAAGCTAAAGTATTTTTAGTAATTTCAACTATTTATTCTACGGCCTTTGTGACTCGGGGTCATTCTTAAGGAATTAGGACAAAATTTAAGCTTTACTGTAAAGAGCGAGGTATTGACGAGGGGGTGAACCCCCTCATATACGCAATAAAACATACGAATATAGGAGTTCATTACGTAAGTTAATTCGTAAGTTACGTATATTTTTTACTAATGAAAACGTTCGTAAAAAATTCAAATTTGAGGGCAACTAGGCCTCCTCCCTTGCTCTTTTTTTCAAAATCTTCCGATTAAAACTATGAGAAAGCCATTTAGCCAAATAAAATTAATATGCATATTTCGTTTTAATTATTTATGTACGGAGAGCCAAGGTCAAGACATGCATTAATTCAAAAACCTCAGAAATTAAATTAAAAAAAAAACAAGAAGTTTGTTAACTGAAAGTAAGGAGCGACATTAAAACTTAAATCGAACAGAAGTTACTTTGTATATGAAAGGGGCTTTTCTTCCTCAACGCTGAGCTCTTCACGCTAAAGTTCTTAAGTGTTTTAAAAAGTAGAGTTAAGAGAAAGAGTCAAACTTTAGCGTAAAGAGCGGGAAGAAAAGTCCCTTTTATATACGAAGTAGTTTCTGTTCATCTTCAGTTTTAATGTCGCTCCTTACTTTCAGTTAAAAAACTTGTTTTTTTTTTATTTAATCATTTACAAGACAGAAATTGATAATGCTTAATCAAATAGTAAAAAAAAAATCAATGGAAAAAGCCTGGAAACTTGCGCACCGGGTGGGAAACACTGTGAGAATGACAAATTATGGCTATTGACGTGATAGATCTTTGATTTGAATAAATAATATAAAATAACAAGTGTGTGCAAGTGAAGGAGCAATATTAACATTATAGCTCAAAACGAACAGAAATCATTCCGTATATGAGAGTAGCTACCCTTTCCTCAATCCCGCCACCTTCACGTTAACATTCTTCAGTACTTTAGAAAGAGCTTCTTATTCTAATTAATTCAAAACACTTTGAAACAGAATAAGTTTTTCAAAGAAAAGTAAAGGATTCTATATAACTGAAAATGAGCCAAAATAAATAAAAGAATCTACCAAACGTAGAACTTCCACAAATCAACCTCAATACATATAAGGAGCCTAAAAGTAACAGAGATTACAATAAGCAACTGAATCAAACTCAAAACAAGCAGAAATTAGCATGAGTAGGGCTGATAGCCCCCTTACCTACTTAAGACTAGAACATAATTGGCACTTTACTAAAAAAAATTATTTTATTTGTTTTCTTTTTTTAACTTTAATAAATCAAAAATTTTTAAGACTATAAGAAAAAAATATCAGTATATGAATATTGAAGTGACAATGTACGTTCATTTGTATATTTTTACCCCTGGGCTCTGGAAGGTTTTGTCAGTCCTGGAGATTGACGAAACTGACAAGACTTAGGGCTCTTGATTAAATGGCATTAATGTTTCAGGAGTCATTCTTAAATAATTGGGACAAAAACTCCAGCTTCACTGCAAAGAGCAAGGTATTGAGGAGAAGTTGGTCTCCTTTTATATAGGGTAATTTCTGCTCGTTTTAAGTTTAAATGTTGCTACTTACTTTCAGTTGAAAAGGCTTTTGTTAAATTTAATTTCTGAAGGTTTTTCAAATAACATCGGGATTTCCTCTTCCCCCTCCATGGAAAATTCCTCACCAGCGAATAATTTATCTATGGATAGTGCCTTTTGTGTAGAATTCCTCTAGGAAATCCCTTCGGACAACTTCACCCTCGCCGAAAATTACCCATGGGAAATTTCCTCGTACAGTTCCGCCTAAAAATTTCTCCCAAGCCTATGTTCATCTGAAAAGGCCTCTCGTCTCTATTTGATTTCGGTCGTTATTGAAATAATGCTGAAAATCCCCTTTCCTGTACCTTTTTCCTAGAAATTGCTTACTGTGATCAATATCTCCTATGATCATTCTCTTAACAAAAAAATAATACAAAATTTCAGATTTTTGAGGATGGGAGTTTTAAACTTCTACAGTAGGATTTTCTGTTACGCTGAACCTAATGGTGCAATCTTCATTGAATCACCCTGAGTTTTTGGGGATGTTTCCTCCTCTTTGAGAAGCAAGGGAATGTTCCCAGGCTCGTAGCTTTTGATGGGTAATATTAAAACTTTTTGCGATTAGAGTTATACATATTTAGAATCAAGATAAAGAACTGATTCTTTTGATGTATCGATTGTTATCAAATTTCCCTTAGAGTTTTGGTTTCTATTTAGCTAAAGCGCTCTTCACTTACAGTTCGTTATTACGAATTATTTGATATTCTTAATAGATTTAAATCGAAAATAATGTCTGTGATGAGAAAAAATTTTTATTGCTGTTGACCTATACAAAAAAAAAACAAGAGCTAAGAGCTCATATGGCACTTGTGATGAGGCGAGAAGAGCTAAGAGCCAAGAGATCATATGGTATGAGCTCTAAAAAAATTCTTTGAATTAATAAATTGATTTAAAAAGGAAAATAAGAGGCTTAATTCAGGTCAAAATTTAAAATAAGAGCTTTGAGTCACAAAGTCTTTCTAAATATCAAAATTCATTAAGATCCGATCACCCACTCGTAAGTTATAAATGCCTAATTTTTTCTAATTTTTCCTCTCCCTTTTGCCCCCCAGATGGTCGAATCTGGGAAAACGACTTTATCAAGTCAAATTGTTCAGCTCCCTGACACGCCTACCAATTTTCATCGCCCTAGCACGTCCAGAAGCACCGAACTAGCCAAATCACTGAACCCCTCCCCCCAACTCCCCCAAAGAGAGCGAATCCAGTACGATTTTGTCAATCACGTATCAAGGACATTTGTTTATTCTATCCACCAAGCTTCATCTCGATTCCTCCACTCCAAGTGTTTTTCCAAGATTTCCCCCTCCAACTCCCCCCAGTGTCAAAAGATCTGGTCGGGATTTGAAATAAGAACTGTGAGACATGAATTCCTTCTAAAAATCAAATTTCATTACGATCCGATCATCTATTCGTAAGATAAAAATACCCCAATTTTCATGTTTTTCAAGAATTCCGGTTTCTCCCTCCAACTCCCCCGAATGTCACAGGATCTGGTCGGAATTTGAAATTACGACTTTAAAGCACAAGATCCTTCTAAATATCAAATTTCATTAAGATCGGGTCACCCTTTCGTATGTTACAAATACCTCAATTTTCAAAATTACCCCCCCCCCTCCCCCCAATTCCACCAAAGAGAGCAGATCCGGTCCAGTTATGTCAGTCATGTATCTTAGACAGGTTTCTATTCTTCCCATCCAGTTTCATCCTGATCTCACCGCTTTAAAGTATTTTCAAAGATTTCCGGTTCCCCCCAACTGCCCCCCCCCCATTACGCTTGATCCGGTTGAGATTTAAAATAAGATATCTGAGTTACGAGGTCCTTCTAAATATGAAGTTTCATGAAGATCCGATCACTCCTTCGTAAGTTAAAAATACGTCATTTTTCTTATTTTTCAGAATTACTCCCCCCCCCCAATTGAGTGGATCCGTTCCAATTATGTAAATCACGTATGCAAGACTTCTGCTTATTTTTCCAACCAAGTTTCATCCCAGTCCCTCCAATCTAAGCATTTTCCATCATTTCAGGTTTCCCCACCCCAAACTTCCCCCAATGTCACCAGATCTGGTCAGGATTTAAAATAAGAGCTTTGAGACACGATATGCTTCTAAATATCAAATTTCATTGAGATCCGATCACCCGTCCGTAAGTTAAAAATACCTCATTTTTTCTAATTTTTCAGAATTAACCCCCCCCAAACTACCCCAAAGGGAGCGAATCCGTTCTGGTTACGTCAATCATGTATCTAGGACTCGTGTTTTTTGCCATCAAGTTCCATCCCGATCCCTCCCCTCTAAGTATTTTCCAAGTTTTAGGTTTTCCCCTCCCAACTCCCCCCCAATGTCAACAGATCCGGTCGAGTTTAAAATAAGAGCTCTGAGCCACGATATCCTTCTAAATATCAAATTTCATTGAGATCCGATCACCCGTTCGTAAGTTAAAAATACCTCATTTTTTTAATTTTTCAGAAATACCCCCCCCCTCCCAACTACCCCAAAGAGAGCGGATCCGTTCCGTTTATGTCAATCATGTATCTAGGACTTGTGTTTATTTTTCCCACCATGTTTCATCCCCATCCCTCCACTCTAAGTGTTTTCCAAGTTTTAGGTTTCCCCCTCCCAACTCCCCGCCCCCTCACCAGATCCGGTCGGGATTTAAAATAAGCTCTAAGACACGATATCCTTCTAAACATCAAATTTCATTGACATCCGATCACCCGTTCGTAAGTTGAAAATACCTCATTTTTTTCTAATTTTTAAGGATTACTCCCCCCCCAACTACCCCAAAGAGAGCGAATCAGTTCCGATTATTTCAATCATGTATCTGGGACTTGCGCTTATTTTTCCCATCAAGTTTCATCCCGATCCCTCCACTCTAAGTGTTTTCCAAGATTTTAGGTTTCCCCCGCCAACTCCCCCCAGTGTCATCAGATGCGGTCGGGATTTGAAATAAGAGCTCTGAGACACAATATCATTCCAAACATCAAATTTCATTAAGATCCAATCACCCGCTCATAAGTTAGAAATACTTTATTTTTTCTATTTTTTTCCGAATTAACCGGCCCCCCACTCCACCCCCAGATGGTCAAGTCGGGAAAACGACTATTTTTAATTTAATCTGGTCCGGTCACTGATACGCTTGCCAAATTTTATCGTCCTAGCTTACCTGGAAGTGCCTAAAGTAGCAAAACCGGGACCGACAGAATTGGCGATTGCTATATGTCACTTGGTTAATACCAAGTGCCATAATTATCAAACTATGCTGCTAGAAATAAAAAAAACTGCTGCCAGTGAAAGAATGAGCCCTATAAAGAAAATCCTGAGAAATTTACAGGGGCCCAGGCCACTGATAATTCCCTCAATTACATTACTTCTTACAATTCTTATTAGCTAATATTCTCACTTTCTGACTAAAGATCAATATCCATATATTATTTGCAAAATTCATTATAAAGCTAGTTTACTTAGCACATCAAAATCAACAAGTCACTGCAAAAATATAAAGTTTAATATAGACAGACCGGTGGAACGCCACTCCTGCATCGTTTGCTCGCTACCAAATTTTGGCTTCACGCAAGAGTGTCTTTCATCGGTGGAGCACCACCAATAAGTCGGCAGTTTTTCACGGTCTACTAAGCTCCCTGTGTCGGGATCATATGAAAGCAATTTTCAAATTTAATCATTTTAAACATTAATAGATTTTTATATAAAAATCTTATTATATAATCGGATTCAAATAAAGACACTAGCTCGCTCCAATATTTAGCTCGATGTCTGACCATAATTTAATCTAGACCTTTGAAATATCCTTCTTAGATTAATGAAAAAAAAAATTGCATCCTCTGAAGACCTGAAAAAGAAACTTCTCTTGCTCTTGTTGGAATCATTTAAATGAATTATAGTAAATTAGATATCAAAATGACTTCGTTGAAAAATCACATTCATGTCTTTGTGAAGTTGCGCTCGAATACTTTCCTGATTTAATTAAATACAATTTTATGAAATTATAATTTCATGTGCTTATATTCGAAAAAGGTCTTCCATACTTAAATTGCATAATTTCTTTGAACTTAGCTTATCATATATTGAGATACGATTTGTCTTGACTAATATCATTCAGGTAGAAAATTTGTAAGATAAGTTTGTTACAAGTAGAAATACGTTTATTCAATGTGTATTTTGTTCAGAATCCTTGGGCAAAGTCGTCCCAGAAGATCATAAGGTGATGTAGTGATAATCGCAACGAGACCTAAAGCAACAAAACGGTGTAAAACCACTGTTAATGCACAAATCTCAAAGATGCGTGAAATTAAGCTGAATAAATGAACATAAAAAGACTTTAGAGCAACTATATTATAGCTTATGAACAATTATAATACATGAGCTGGCACCAAGAAACGAAAGGATTCGGCAGAAAACACAAAAATGTCCTTCGTGTGAAAAAACGTAGCTGCTTGCGCTCTGCGATTCTTTGCTTAGGTGTGGTTCTACCCTAAGCTCATGCAAATTTCTTACAGTACCTTCATCATTATCATCGTGATAAACATTTTATGCTTTGCGTTGCCAGTGGGTGATCAAGCATTTTCTTAAAGCCTTTTGTATTGAAAAAGTATTCCATTTAACTTATTCGTCTTGATCTATCTGATTTCATGAATATGTCTGTATCAAAGTGCCGACAGAATTTTCATGTTGAAGTTGAAGCTGCTATTAATAAACAGATTAATTTGGAACTTCATGCATCTTACATTTATCTTTCAATGGTAAGTGCAATGTATTGTTTTTTTATATTCTTAGGCTTTTCTGTAAAGTGATGTGAATTGGCCTATTCTTGCCTCAATTTGACATGGTATCAAGAATCCCTTAAGTTCTACCTAAAAAAGAGGAAATTTTCAGGTGAAGGGGCCACCACCCTATAAAGTAGCCTCTTACTTAGTTTCAGCAGCCTAGGTGGTAAAATTTTTGCAGTTCATACAATTGACTTACCTATAAAGTGAACATACCATATGATGCCTTTTTAGCCTATGTTCTTTTTGAATATAATAATTGCTTATACTGCAAATTCAAGTTTAAGCACTTTTTGAGCTCTTAAAAATGATGAATTTTCAATTAAAGTATGAGGCATTAGTCATTTTCAACAAAATAAGACTACATTTTCTCAGTGCTGTTTTCTTGGTCATTTTTGACAAAATAATAGGCCTACTATATTTTCTCATTGCCAAAATTATTGTCATTTTTAATGAGGTTAGGCTAGGTCAAAAAGTGCTTAAATTTGAATTTGCAGTAGGCTAGACTAGAAGCAATTATTATATTGGTATAGAACATAAAAAAGACATCAAGTGGTATATTCAATTTATTGGTAAGCAAAATTTTTTTTTGCTCTTTGGCAAGTTGTATTGTTGCCTTTTGGTAAGTCTTATATGAACTGTGAAAAATTTACTGCCTAGGCTATTTAAACTGACAAATTTACCAATTGATATAGGATAATAAAAACAGTAGCCTAGGCTATTCAATTGAGCAAATTATGTAAAACTAAAACCCTCACATCTTGTTACCAAAGAGGAATTGAGAAGAATTGTATACACCAGAGAAAAGCTGAAAATCTAAGCTACAGCTTATATCAATATGGTTACTAGGCTATTAAGTTATTTGATATCAAACACTTGAATTTTTTGTAATTTATTGACTTACCTACAAGGATCTCTTTGGAAATACCAATTATCTTATTTTGATGTATGGCCTATATCCTTTTAGTGTTTAAGTTTTATTCATATATTAACAGAAAGCTAACTTTCTTCTGATTGCAAAAATTTAACTCCTACTGATTGATATTTATTCTATAAATCACAAATATATAAATAGCCTATATTTTGTAGTCTATATTTATGCTTTAATTGCTTATCAAAACAGACCACATTTTTAATTTATGCTGAAAAATTATTGGTGAAAATTATAGGTGGTCCAAAAACCCATTGCTATTTTTCTGGAATGCAAAAGAAAAGTGGTCTTTCCCAAAAAGAGGGCTTTTGCCCTACTACTTGGATATCTAAGAAAAGACTTGCATCTTTAGAATCAGGTTTCTGTCCTGAATTCTGATTTAAGCCCCACCATCCATAATATGTTGTTATAGTTTTGTAATTTTGCTGATAGTGTTATATTTTCATATTATTTTGTTTTATTCAATTAGCATTAACCAAGCATCATTTCTTGACAGAACTTGAGTGTAGTGGCTATAAGACACAAGTACCCAAATTTTTTATGCATTTTTTAAGTTTTTGTACTTTCCCTCTCCCCCCCCCCCAGAAAAAAAAAACTGAATACAGCCCTGTCCAGAACCATCAAACAGAAACAGCTGCAAAGAGAAGATTAGATTCTGTCTAGGGTAGATCCAGCTTGGACATGGTTTGTATGTGCAATAGATAATTTGAGAATAGTCAAAGCTCTAGTCCTCAGACTGTTGGGCCTAAGGAAAAAAAAAAGAAATTGGTCTTACAACTTTTTACCAGCCACCTTTGGTAATGTTTATAATCAATCATTCTTGGAGAGTGAGCTACCCATATTGTTTTAAATTTATGAGTTATCTCCTATTATTCCCCACCCCTAAAGGGGAGGGAGAGATTCTTCCTCTGATCAATATTAATCTATTTTGGTGTAAAATGGCTAATATTGCTAGCCTACTAATAGCTTGTGAAACATACTTACTTTTAATTGATTTAGGATGATTGGGCTGCAAATTGATTTATTTTGTAATGATTGTTTATACTTTTAATGTTAGAGTGGTGGAAGGGTCTGTTTAGTGACGTTTGGCTAAGGATTATGTTTATGGCCATCTGATCATACTTGTTGAGAATTTTCCCAGACTTAATAAAATGTGGTATACCCTTGCTACATGAAAGCTGTCCTTTGTGTCTGAAATTGAACATCTTTATTGCCATATCAGTCTCAGATTTGTTGCTGGCCAGGTCAGAAATCCTAAAGTGATATTTTCTGCAAAATTTCTGTATGAAATAATTGCTTAGTGGATCTTAAGTTAGTCATTCAATACTTTGTGACACATTTACCTTTCTATTGAAATATATCCTTAAAGCCTATTTTCTATTTGGGTCATTTGCATAGGGATATTTCTCATGTGGCCATCTTTATTAGCCCAAGAACCCATGGAGGGTGCACATGCCTTTAATGTGCTGGCAGATTGTCTTCCAATTGGTATCACCCTTTAGAAAGGCACTAGAACTCTGGCTTCATGATCAAAAGAGTCCTTGTGAAACTTTTTGCAACCATCTGTCCTATATGATGATCCCTTGGAGAAAAATAATGCAAGGGAAGAAATACTGCTTTTTACTAAGTGAATGCCATGGTATTGAGTTCCTTTCTCTAAAATGCATATTTCAAATCTATGTTCTATATGGGTCATTTGCACAGAACTCCTAGAGTACACCAGGGCCTTTAAAGGGATGGGAGATTGCCCTGCACTTAGTTTCAGCTTTAAAAAAGGCACTAGAACTCAGACTTTGATCAAACCAGCCCTTCCCAAACTTTTAGCAACCATTTGCTCTATATGATGATCCATGTAGAGAAAAATTATGTGGAAAAAGCAAATGTTTAAAAGATTCATTTAATTGAGCCTAACATTTATCTTCCACCTTGCTGTGCAAGCTGGACCTCTGGAAAGTCAGAAAGTTTTATGACACAATGGCACAATCAGTTTCTATTTTCTTGTTATTTTTCAAAAATAAATGTTTCATTTGTTTTTTTTTTTTATATGTTTGTTTTCCCAAATTTTTAGCAACCATTTGCTCTATATGATGATCCCTGGGGAGAAAAATAATGTGGGAAAAGCATATGTTTAAAAGATTCATTTAATTGAGCCTAACTTTTATCTTCCACCTTGCTGTGCAAGCTGGACCTTTGGAAAGTAAGAAAGTTTTATGGCACAATAACACCAAACCTGACAAATAACCCGGTACTCCCCATTGAAAAAGGTGTAAGGCAGGGTGCATTGACATCACCTACTGCATTTAATAACAGCATCGTTAAACCACAATCTAAGTGAAATCTGACATACATTCTGAGAGGAATTGATCTATCGTTAATAAGCTATGCAGACGATGTACTTAATTTGAGCCGCCTCCTTCACGGTTTAGAGGAGAATTTTATCCAGCTTCAAGTAGAATATGGAAAAATAGGCCTTCAGTTTAACGAAAAGAAATCTGATGTGTTGTTATTTAATGCTAAGCAAGGGTCTGCTGTTGATGTTAGGCTGGGTGGTGCTACTGTTCGGCTTGCCGAACACATAGTTTATTTGGGGATCCCTATTGGTCGGTCTATGCTTGAAACACGTCATCTTTTGCAGAGTCATCTGCAGAAGTGGACCTCTTTAGCGTATAGCCGTGTTGTAGTTTACAGGCGTCAGTTTGATCGGCGGATTTTGGCCCGTGTATATAATGCAATGGCACTACCTCATTATCTGTATCTAAGTCCCTTTTGGAGGATTTTCCAAAAGGAAGATAAGAAAAAATTGCGGTCTACATATTATAAATATGCAAAGTACCTCTTACGGCTTCCACCATGGACAAGTAACTGTATTGTGACAAGTCGGTATGGGATCATCAACCCTAATGAAGCAATATTAGCCCAGATCGCCAGATATAACTCTAATATTGTTACTCATCCTTGGGCAATTATTTTGAGGCAATAGGTTTTTTATTTTTTGTAGTTAGATACTCATGTGTTCTTTATTTTTCTTGTGTGTTGTGTATTCTTTTGTAGTGAGTTTTTTTTTTTTTTTTTTTTTTTTTTTTTTTTTTTTTTTTTTTTTTTTTTTTTTTTTGATGGGAATTAAATATGCATGTATGTATGTATGTATTCCTGTACAGTGATATTTAAAGTTGTATGTATGCAAAAGCGGTTCAGTGCTTCATCGAATGTTCTTTATAAATTATTCCATTGTTGTGATGTTTCTTTTTTTTTTCTCATATTCCTTTTTTTGTCGTTTTGTCTGTATACTCCGTCTCTGTTTACTTTGTATTGTATGACGGGTTAGAAATAAAATAAATAAATAAAAAATAAATAATGGCTTTTAATCAGTTTGACTTCTATTTTCTTGTTATTTTCAAAAATAAATGTTTCATTTGTTGTTTTTTTATATAAGAGGTTAAGACTATGTTTAAAATTAGGTTAGTACATTATTTTTAATATATATATATATATATATATATATATATATATATATATATATATATATATATATATATATATATATATATATATATATATATATATATATATATATATATACTAGCTGTTGGGGTGGCGCTTTGCGCCACCCCAACACCTAGTTGGTGGGGCGCTTCGCGCCCCCCCAAGCCCCCCCGCGCGCGTAAGTCGTTACGCGCCATTGTAGTTGTGTCCCTGTGTCCCACCTGTGAATATAGATAGATTTATATATGTGTTTCAAACTACGTAAAAATTGCGAATATACAACATTCTTGGCTTTCCCATTATCTGTGGATATACAAAGCCGTATGTACTAATAATGACGTCATATGCAAACGCTCTTTTTACAAACAAACAAACATGCATACACACAACTCGTTTTTATATAGATAGATAGATAGATAGATACAATGCAAATTAACTGCGTAAAACTTGCGAATATACAACATTCTTCGCTGTCCAATTGTCACTGCATATAAATAGATTGTCAGGTTTACCGACCCTCGAACATGCAACGTACAATTGTCCATGGGAAAAACAATCAGTATTAAGATCTATACCACATTTTTCTAATGATTGACCTTGAGCTTTGTTAATGGTGATTTCAAATGCTAATCGAATTGGGAATTGCAATCTTTTAAATTGAAAAGGCAGATCTGTTGGAATCATGGGAATGCGAGGAATAAGAAAGCCTCACCCTCAAAAGGCCCTGTCAAGATTGTGGCCTCTATTAAGTTTTCCATTGTTTCTTTTACGGCAAGTCGCGTGCCATTGCAAAGCTTTGGTGGGTTGATATTTCTTAAAAGTATTATTGGTACGCCTATTTTTAGTTGTAGCACGTGTGGTGGAAACCCTGAAAGATCTATGGAATTTAAAAATTCAGATGGATAATTAACCGCTTCATTTGGTTCCAAAACTGTGTCGACTGACTTGTAAAGGACTGCCTGGTCTCGAATCTTGGTCAAAACAATATTGTTGATTTCGTGGACGTCTATATTTTGCCCCCCCCCCAAGCCCCCCCGCGCGCGTAAGTCGTTACGCGCCATATTAGTTACGCGCCATTGTAGTTGTGTCCCTGTGTCCCACCTGTGAATATAGATAGATTTATATATGTGTTTCAAACTACGTAAAAATTGCGAATATACAACATTCTTGGCTTTCCCATTGTCTGTGGATATACAAAGCCGTATGTACTAATAATGACGTCATATGCAAACGCTCTTTTTACAAACAAACATGCATACACACAACTCGTTTTTATATAGATAGATAGATAGATAGATACAATGCAAATTAACTGCGTAAAACTTGCGAATATACAACATTCTTCGCTGTCCAATTGTCGCTGCATATAAATAGATTGTCAGGTTTACCGACCCTCGAACATGCAACGTACAATTGTCCATGGGAAAAACAATCAGTATTAAGATCTATACCACATTTTTCTAATGATTGACCTTGAGCTTTGTTAATGGTGATTTCAAATGCTAATCGAATTGGGAATTGCAATCTTTTAAATTGAAAAGGCAGATCCGTTGGAATCATGGGAATGCGAGGAATAAGAAAGCCTCACCCTCAAAAGGCCCTGTCAAGATTGTGGCCTCTATTAAGTTTTCCATTGTTTTTTTTACGGCAAGTCGCGTGCCATTGCAAAGCTTTGGTGGGTTGATATTTCTTAAAAGTATTATTGGTACGCGTATTTTTAGTTGTAGCACGTGTGGTGGAAACCCTGAAAGATCTATGGAATTTAAAAATTCAGATGGATAATTAACCGCTTCAATTGGTTCCAAAACTGTGTCGACTGACTTGTAAAGGACTGCCTGGTCTCGAATCTTGGTCAAAACAATATTGTTGATTTCGTGGACGTCTATATTTTTGGGTGCGAGAATCGCTCTTTCACTTAGCCATTTATTATTTTTATAATTTTTTAGAATATTCGGAAATACTTTTTCAATCAATTCATTTTTGGACGTCACTAAATTACAGAAATCAGCAGGTAGTTGTATACGTCCTGAAATTGAGTCTACTGGGAGCTTTCCGTTTCCAATTGCCAGCAATTGATCTGAATATGTTTGACCAGAGTCATCATTTTGCAATCGGACACGCATATTTGTAGTTAATTTTAATATTTTTAGGTGTGCCCATAAATTAGAATTTTTCAGGCAAGCATTCATTTCCTTGCTGTTCTTTTGATTCCTCGGCACGCTTTCTTTTCTGACTTTCTCTATCAGCAGCAAGTTTTTTGGCATAGACTCTTTGAGCATCTTCATCAGTCATTGTAAACTTAAACATTAATAGATTTCTTCGTGAACATATGTCTTATATAACTTGAATGACGTCACCTTCAAAGCAAAAATGACGACAACTAATTTCATGACGTCAGTCGAAACATGACGTCACCTGATCCACAGATCCACAGACAGACAACTTATTTTTATATATATATATATATATATATATATTAGCTGTTGGGGTGGCGCTTCGCGCCACCCCAACACCAAGTTGGTGGGGCGCTTCACACCCCCCAAGCCCCCCCGCGCGCGTAAGTCGTTACGCGCCATATTAGTTACGCGCCATTGTAGTTGTGTCCCTGTGTCCCACCTGTGAATATAGATAGATTTATATATGTGTTTCAAACTACGTAAAAATTGCGAATATACAACATTCTTGGCTTTCCCATTGTCTGTGCATATACAAAGCCGTATGTACTAATAATGACATCATATGCAAACGCTCTTTTTACAAACAAACAAACATGCATACACACAACTCGTTTTTATATAGATATATAGATAGATAGATAGATAGATAGATACAATACAAATTTACTGCGTAAAACTTATGAATATACAACATTCTTTGCTTTCCAATTGTCACTGCATATAAATAGATTGTCAGGTTTACCGACCCTCGAACATGCAACATACAATTGTCCATGGGAAAAACAATCAGTATTAAGATCTATACCACATTTTTCTAATGATTGACCTCGAGCTTTGTTAATGGTGATTGCAAATGCTAATCGAATTGGGAATTGCAATCTTTTAAATTGAAAAATTAGAATCATGGGAATGTGAGAAATAAGAACAGCCTCACCCTCAAAAGGCCCTGTCAAGATTGTGGCCTCTATTAGGTTTTCCATTGTTTTTTTTTTACAGCAAGTCGCGTGCCATTGCAAAGCTTTGGCTGGTTGATATTTCTTAAAAGTATTATTGGTACGCCTATTTTTAGTTGTAGCACGTGTGGTGGAAACCCTGAAAGATCCACGGAATTTAAAAATTCAGATGGATAACTAACCGCTTCATTTGGTTCCAAAACTATGTTGACTGACTTGTAAAGGACCAGCGGAAATAACAATTTTATGCATATCAGTAGGCATCAAATCGATGGCTGTTTTGAACAGACGCACTAAATTATTATTTTTGTGGAAAAGATGTTGCAATTGGGAAACGATTGTCCTTTCAACATTGGGAGAAATTTCGCAATGTGCATTCAATTCAGAATTTCTATCACTGATGAAGTACAATTGTAAAAATTTATGATTCTCGCCTGAGAATGGTAGAAGGGACCCTGCTCTATCATAAATTTGCCCTTTTACTTTGAAAGTAGACATAAATTGATCTGGATTTCGATTTGAACACATCTACTCAAGCTATAATCATTGACTGGGCTGTACCTGAATTTCTACGTGAACACATGTCTTAAATATCTTTAATGACGTCACCGTCATAATAAAAATGACGACAACTAACTTCATGACGTCAGTCAACACACAAACATGATGTCACTTGACAGACACATCCACAGATGTATATATATGTATATACCACTACCATCTTCAATAAAGTAGGTTTATTTTCTCAGAAATATGCATCTTCTGACTTCCTCTGAAGTTGAAACTTCTATTCTCTATTAGCAGTAATAGAGTTCACATTTTACCAGGGTTTCTTAGGCTTGTTCACTTGGGTGGCAGTAGTTTTATTATGGCACTTGGTATCTACCAAGTCATGTATTGTGATTGCAAATTCTGTCAGTCTGTCTATTGGCCTGTCCTGGTTTGGCTACTTTAGGCATTTCCAGGCAAGCTAGGATGATGAAATTTGGCAGGCGTATCAGGAACCAGACCAGATTAAATTAGACATTGTTGTTTCCCCAATTCGACCATCTGGGGGGGGGGAGTGGGTGGATGGTTAAGTTAGAAAAAATGAGATATTTTTAACTTACAAATGGGTGATCGGATCTTAATGAAATTTTATGTTTGGAAGGATATTGTGTCTCAGAGCTCTTATTTTAAATCCCAACTGGATCTGGTGACATTGGGGGGAGTTGTAAGGGGGGCTAAAATCTTGGAAAACCCTTGGAGTGGAGGGATCAGGACAAAACTTGGTGGGGAAAATAAGCACAAGTCCTAGATACATGATTGACATAACCGGAACAGATTCGCTCTTTTTGGGGGAGTTGGGGGGAGGGTTAATTCTGAAAGATTAGAAAAAATGACGTATTTTTAACTTACAAAGGAATGATTGGATCATCATGAAACTTCATATTTAGAAGGACCTCATAACTCAAATTTGTTATTTTAAATCCCGACCAGATCCAGCGCCATTGGTGGTGGGGGTCGGAAATCTTTGAAAATACTAAGCTGAGAGATCAGGATGAAACTGGGTGGGAAGAATAAAAACAAGTCCAAGATATATGACTGCCTTAACTGGACCGGATCGGCTCTCTCTGGTGGAGTTGCGGGGGGGGGGGATAATTCAGAAAAACTAGAAAAAATGAGAACTTATGAATAGGTGATCAGATCTTAATGAAATTTAATATTTAGAAGGGTCTTGTGCATTAGAGCTCTTATTTTAAATTCCGACCAGATCCTGTGATATTGGGGGGAGTTGGAGGGGGAAACCGGGATTCATGGAAAACGTGAAAATAGGGGCATCTTTATCTTCGGATCTTAATGAAGCTTGATATATAGAAGGATCTTATCTCTCAGATGCTCCATTTTTGACTCAAATTGGATCTGGATCATGGGGGTTGGAGGGGGGAAACAGATATCTTGGAAGATGCTTAGAGTGGAGAGAATGGGATAAAACTTCATGGAAAGAATAATCACAAGTTTTAGATACTTGATTGGCATAATTGAAACGGATCTGTTCTCTTTGGAGGAGCTGGGAGTTGTTAATTTGGAATAATGAGAAAAATTGAGGTATTTTTTTTCAAACAGTTCTTGGTAACAAGGAGCAAGCCGGCTCAATAGTAAACAAAACTCTAAAAAACGGAATTTCGATGCTAAAAAGATATATCAAAAGAATCGGATTTTTATGCTGATTTTAAATACATAAGTTTCATCAAATTTAGTCTTTGTCATCAAAAGTTACGAGCCTGAGAAATTTGCCTTATTTGGGAAAATAGGGGAAAAAACCCCCTAAAGGTCATAGGATCTTAACGAAAATCACACCATCGAATTCAGCGTATCAGAAAACCAAGGTCCAATCTACAAAAATGTGGAATTTCGTATTTTTTGCCTGAAGACAGATCACGGGTGCGTATTTATTTGGTTTTTTCCCAGGGGTCATCGTATCAACCAAGTGGTCCTAGAGTGTTGCAAGAGGGCTTATTCTAACGGAAATGAAAAGTTCTAGTGTCCTTTTTAAGTGACCAGAAAAATTGGAGGGCACCTAGGCCCCCTCCCTCACTCATTTTTTCCCAAAGTCAACAGATCAAAATTTTGAGATAGCCATTTTGTTCTGCATAGTCGAAAACCATAATAACTATGTCTTTGGGGATGACTTATTACCCCACAGTCCCTGGGGGAGGGGCTGCAAGTTTCCTTGGGGGAATATTTCATGGGGGAAGAGAAATTCAATGGAAAGGGCGCAGGATTTTCTAGCATTACTATTAAAAAAAAACAATGAAAATATAAACATGAAAATGTTTTTTCAATTGAAAGTAAGGAGTAGCATTAAAACTTAAAACGAACAGAGATTATTACGCATATGAGGGGTTCTAAAAATACTTTAGCATAAAGAGCGAGGTATTTAGGAGGAGATGAATACTTCGCTCTTTATGCTAAAGTGTTTTTAGCAATTTCAACTATTTATTCTACGGCCTTTCTGATTCAGGGGTCATTCTTAAAGGATTGGGACAAAACTTAATATTTAGTGTGAAGAGTGAGGTATTAACGAGGGGACAAACCCCCTCATATATATAATTAAAAATATAAGAATATAAAAGTTTGCTACGTAAGTTAATTCTTAAGTTACGTATATTTTTTACTAATAAAAACGTTCGTTAAAAATTAAAAGTTCTAGTTGCCTTTTTAAGTAACCGAAAAATTGAAGGGCAACTAGGCCTCCTTCCCCGCCCCTTATTTCTCAAAATCGTCTGATCAAAACTAAGAGAAAGACATTTAGTAAAAAAAAAAGTATTAATATGCAAATTTCATTTTAATAATTTATGTACGGAGAACCAAAATCAAACATGCATTAATTCAACAACGTTCAGAAACTAAATTTAAAAAACTAGTTTTTTTTTACTGAAATTAGGGAGCGACATTAAAACTTAAAACGAACAGAAATTACTCTGTATGAAATGGGTTGTCCCCTCCGCAATCCCTCGCTCTTTACGCTAAAGGTTTTAATGGTTTTAAAAAGTAGAGTTGTGGCAAGAATTGTTCGCGTAAAGAGCGAGGGATTGGGGAGGGGACAACCATTTCATATACGGAGTAATTTCTGTTCGTTTTAAGTTTTAATGTCGCTCCTTACTTTCAGTTAAAAAAACTAGTTTTTTATTTATTTAATTTTAACTTAAGAACGGGTGACCGGATCATAGTGAAATTTGATATCTAGAAGGGACTGGTGTCTTAGAGCTCTTATTTCAAATCCTGACCAGATCTGTTGACATTGGGGGGAGTTGGAGGGGGAAATCGGAAAACTTTGGAAAACGCTTAGAGTGGAGGAATTGGGATGAAGCTTAGTGGGTAGAATAAGCGAATGTCATAGATACGTGATTGACGTAACTGTACTGGATTCGCTCTCTTTGGGGGAGTTAGGGGGTGGGGTACAGTGCTTTGGCAAGTTTGGTGCTTCTGGGCGTGCTGGGACGATGAAAATTGGTAGGCGTGTCAGGGAGCTGCACAAATTGACTTGATAAAGTTGTTTTTCCTGATTCGACCATCTGGAGGGCTGAAGAGAGAGGAAAAATTTGAAAAAACGAGGTATTTATAACTTAAGAGTGGGTGATCGGATCTTAACGAACTTTGAAATTTAGAAGGACATCATGACTCAGAGCTCTTATTTTAAATTCCGACCGGGATTAAGCGTCTAATTTCCCTTTTAAATCAATCTATTGATTGTTGGAATTTTGTTAGAGCTCATACCATATTAGTTCTTGGCTCTTCTGACCTTGTCACAAGTGCCATATGAGCTCTTGTTCATTAATAAGTTTCCCAAATTGTTTCTCAAACTTATTTGTCTGTCTTTTCATATTGTCATTTAATATAGAAGACATTGTCCTGTGAGTAGGTGGTAACACCGAAGCTAAACATAATAATTTCTGTCTGGTTAAGTTTTACTCCTTAAATGAATTTCTGCTCATTCTAGATTCCCATATTAATCTTAGTTTATAATGACCATATTGACCTGCTCAATAATGAAACTAAAGCAGTCTTCTCAATCTATTGTATCAAATTATGACATATCATTAAGTTCTTTGTTTAGTTATTTTTTAGATGCTTCTGGAATCCAATCTGTTAGTCCTGTTATAGATATTCAAAATCAAGTCGAATTGACATAATTTATTAATCTAGTTGGTGTTCAAGTTGCAGAAATCGGTATGCTTAAATCCAAATCAGTATTGTTGGAAATTTCTAGCAAAAATATTGAATGCATAGCATTTGACATTTAAATTATAGTTCATCTCATATTTTCGTTGTTTGTCCTGAAATTTGCAAAAAGAAGTATAAATGATTAATTCTTGTAATAACACGCAATTTGCAATACTATTTTAAATATACGAATTTTGACCTTTAAATCAGCATTATTTTCAGTTTTCAAGTGGTCCCAAAGGAAGTCAATCAGGTTTTGAATGAATATTCAACTACTGTTTATATGCTTGTTCGATTGTTTCCCTTTTTGCTTGAAAAATGTGCAGGATTGTGTGTGTGTGGATGGGAGGGGTCAATCGCAAATAAATTAAACCAAGTGCAAAATAAAGGATTATATAGGGGAAACTGGTGAGCATCTCGGTATTTACTGTGGTATTCTGCCTGGTTTGCCCACCTGAAGTTTCATATTCATCGTTTTTAAGCAAGTTAAGTACTAGTGAAGAAATCCATGTCATTTCATCTTGTATTTTGAAAAAAGGCTATCCCTATTCAAAGTTCTCAAATGTCCTATCCCTCAGCTTATTTGTTTTGCTAAAGTCATTTATTCAACCTTTTCAAGCATGTAATCAGGCGAGTCATACCCCCACCCCCCGCTTTTCCTCCCAAAATCCTAATCTTTTCTAAATTTCTTGGCACTTATTACTCAGATTCAGGGGGATTAGTTCCAGCAATTTTATTGGAGGGGGGCAAGAAGGGTCTACGTCCAGTGAGTCAAGGAACATGGGCTATACAATATTTTCCCCAAATTATTGGAGGGGCAACTGCCCTCCCCCTTAACCACGCCATTGCTCAGATTATAATTTTTTATTATCCCTCCCCCCCACTAAAAAATACTGAAGAACGCCTAGTGCATGCGTGCCTGTTATTAATGTAATTTGAAGTACAGTATATGCAAAAGACACCGATATGCTCAAAATGTAACAACATGTCTGGCCTTCCAAAAATGTTTCAAAAAATTCGTGACTTATCATGATAATTGTTTTCTTCCCGGGTCTAGATAAGAAAAGGTATTTTAAAAATTAGAGTATTTGGATTAGTAATGCTGTTACAGTTTATACCACAGAGTTATTTTAGTTTTCAGTTTTGAGCTAAAGAATACTGAAAAGTATGTGTGCCAATAACATTTGGTTTCCCCTAGTCCTGGGCTCAACGGTGTAAAAAGTTGGTTCTAACCTTCTTTGTACCGATTTTTAAACGTCTCAAAAAGGTTTGTTCGCTAGCAAATATTTTAGCACTCTGCTTGAATATCAAAAGAATTATCTAGAAATACTTAAAGAAATTTTCAACTAATTTCGGAGGTTCGAGAAATGATGTTGCAGCGCCATTTATTTTGAATTGTTTCTAATTTAGCGGATTTTTTTAAAAAATTAGCCACATGGTAAAGATGAATTCTATAATTGTTTAGTTCATTCAGGTTTTTTGCAATGTGTTAATATTTGTGATTTGTAAAATTTATTATATTTAGTTTACCTATTGTTGCTAAAAAGAGGGATATATTAACAGGATAAGTTTGTTTTGGTGTTACTTGGTTGTTTTACATTTGCTGTTGTTTTTTTTTTTCTTTCATAGGCATGTATTTTGGGGGTGATACCTGATACGGGGATGCCATGCATATTCTGTGGTAGCTACAACACTTGGCTGGGTATAGAATTTAAAGTGGCAAAACCCTATAGGCCAGTGTATTCTCCTGATGAGCCCTTGTGTTGGGTTGTTGCCTCTGAATTATTTGTCTTTATTATTTTTTCTATTGTTTGGTAAATGACGACTTACACTTATTGACGACATGACTGCCTGTCCATGGATTATTCTTTATGGTTGATTGTGTATGGCTAAGCTGGTTGACCTATGTGATTGTATGGATGAGTACGGTTAAGGCCTCATTCAAGTGCTGGTCTATATTAATCACTAATTTAGGAAAACAGTCTTCCTTTTCTCCTTCTGTGTCTCTCTTTTTTTCTTTTTTTTTTGTGTGTTTTTGCTGTTGCATTGATGATTTCTCTTTTCATGATATATATATATATAGAGAGAGAGAGAGAGAGAGATTTATTATTTGTAATTTACTTATTATTATTACTTGTATAGATTTAGTGTCATTCTAATTTACTTTGAATTAAAAAGGAGTTTCCCTTTGTTCCTTGCTTCTAGGATTAATGTTTCATTCCGCTACATTTTGTCCCACCCTCTCTTCTTTTAATCCATATGCTCTTATTTTTAGTTAGGTTTTATTTATACATTGGTTTTTCTTTGACATCATCATTTTTCTGTATTTTGTGGTTATTTTTTTTTGTCTTGTTTCGTTTGTAATTTGACTATTTAGACATTTAATTTACTTGTTGCATTTAATTTATTTTTTCATTTGTTCATTTAATTTTTTTATTTCATTGATTGATCCATATTGTATCTATTACTTATTATTTTCATTTACTTTTTTTTTTTTTTACATTTAAATTCATTTATTATAGGCAACTCGTTTCGGTCTTGATGACGTTGCTCTACCAGGCCTTGAGAAATTTTGCTGCATTTTTTATAGGCAACTTATTTTGGTCGTGATGAGATTGCTCTACCAGGCCTTGAGAAATTTTTATACATTTTTTATGTGCAACTCATTTCGGCCGTAATGACATTGCTCTATCAGGCCTTTAGAAAATTATAATACATTTTATAGGCAACTCATTTTGGTTGTGATGATGTTGCTCTACCAGGCTCTGAGAAATTTTAATGCATTTTTTATGTGCAACTCATTTCGGCCGTGATGACATTGCTCTACCAGGCCTTTCAAAAATTATAATACATTTTATAGGCAACTCATTTTGGTTGTGATGATGTTGCTCTACCAGGCCTTGGGAAATTTTAATGCATTTTTATAGGCAACTTATTTTGGTCGTGATGACGTTGCTCTACCAGGCCTTGAGAAATTTTTATACATTTTTTATGTGCAACTCATTTCGGCCGTAATGACATTGCTCTATCAGGCCTTTAGAAAATTATAATACATTTTATAGGCAACTCATTTTGGTTGTGATGATGTTGCTCTACCAGGCTCTGAGAAATTTTAATGCATTTTTTATGTGCAACTCATTTCGGCCGTGATGACATTGCTCTACCAGGCCTTTCAAAAATTATAATACATTTTATAGGCAACTCATTTTGGTTGTGATGATGTTGCTCTACCAGGCCTTGGGAAATTTTAATGCATTTTTATAGGCAACTTATTTTGGTCGTGATGACGTTGCTCTACCAGGCCTTGAGAAATTTTTATACATTTTTTATGTGCAACTCATGTCGGCCGTGATGACATTGCTCTACTAGGCCTTGAGAAATTAAATGCATTTTTTATAGGCAACTCATTTTGGTCGTGATGACGTTGCTCTACCAGGCCTTGAGAAATTTTACTTGGAGTCCAGTCATGAAGAGAGAGATCATGCGGAAATGTTCATTAAGTACCAGCTGAGCAGAGGAGGACGAGTTGTATTTGCTAATATAGAGAGACCAACGAAAGAAGAATGGTCAACAGCTTTGGAGGCAATGGAATATGCTCTCAACTTAGAGAAAGAAGTTAATGATGTATGTCCTTTACCTTTCTTCTTCTTTATGAGTCTTATAATGAATTTTGGGGAACCTACACTTGTATTGCCCTAAATAACGTTTAGTCGTAATTTACGTGTTTATTTTTTGGAAAGGGGAAATTCTAGAGAAGTCAGAAATTCTTAAGATGTTTAACATTAAGTAATGAGGAAACGCAGTATAACATGCAGGTTTTTCAAAATTACAGCAAAATTCATGAAAAATATGAAAATAAAATGAAAACAGTGTGGAACCATGAAAATAGATCTCTATAAAAGAGAAGAAGTTAATTCTCTCGTATCATTTTACCATAAAATAATGTACACATTTCTGGGGAAAGGGAATCATGAGAAAATTTTTGAAAGGGAAGGTTATTAAAAAGGCATGAGTTACTATATCTAAGGTTTCCAAAATTGGGCTGTACTCTCCAAGGCTATTTCTAATATATGCTTTCTTTTTGTAGATTCCGAAGAAATTTGGTGATAGGCCTATAAGTGCAATATAATGTGTATATATGGTTCTGTGATGTCGAACTGTACTGAATTTTCATTCCAATAATACATATTTAGATTCTTTCATTAATTCTCGTTTTTAAAGTGTATAATATGCGCCCCCTTTCTAGTAAAACGTGTCTATGATGGATAAACCGATTGTAAAATTTGGAGCCCTTGGGGCTACCTCAGCCAGGTTCTCCTCCCCCCTTCCCCCTCGAAGGTTAATCTTGGACCTTTCAATGACTCTAAATGATAAGAGTATTTCAAAATTAAGATTGGTGCTATGGGAGGCTACATAGGTGTCCAGGGGTGATCTATGACAAGAACTGTTCATAGTTGCCATTATATGCACACCCAAGGATACAGTGAAGGAAGTTCATATTATCCCGGTTTCCTAGATCGCGGTAGTATATTTCTACATATTTTTTTTTCTTTTAAAAATATTATACTGTGTATTCTAATTTGGGTGAATAACCGTTTTATGAGATTTCAAGGGGTATTGACCCAAAACAAAGGTCGGGAACCGTTTGATTTATATAATAGTTTCAAAACAAGATAGTTTTTCTTTTTTCATTTTCTAGATATTGTATCTTAGACACAGTTCCCTAGCATAGTTGAATTGTTACTTTTTTTTACTTTGATAGTTAAATTGTTACTTTGTTACCCTGGATCTAGTTACTTTTTCGTGCAAATGAACTATTTAACAGCCTTTTCTAAAACTCCTTAGTCCTCCCTTCCCCTGGAAATTCCCACTTGGTTTTTTCCTACTCAAAAAATTTCATAGCCGATATCCTAAAGCACTCTCAGATATCACAAGATAAATGAACGGAGTTTTACTTCATATGTCTGTTTTGTACCTATATGTACCCATTTACATAAACCTGAGCCCCCATTGAGCCCCCTCCTCCTTCTGAGGATTGTTCAAGAAAATTC
>NW_027062715.1:89892-90986 GCF_032884065.1 Artemia franciscana
AATAGCACTTCTTTTTTAGTTCCGTTTGAAGTTGTATCAGGGGCTAAAGTAGTCAGGGACTGATTGGCATCGATCACATTTTTGAATTTCATTATTTAGAGGATAAATTTCGTTGGTACTATTCTTTTTTTAGTCCCTTTTGAAGTTGCATCAGTCAAAGACAGGGATTAAGTGGCATCAACCGTATACAGGGAATAAATTTTGGTTTTTATTTTCAATTTTAGTCTCTTTTATATTCTTATCTTTGAATCTTTTTGAAGTTAATCCATTTTTGATAGTATTTTTCGTTTTTAGTCCCTTTTGAAGTTGCATCAGTGAGGGACAGTGATTAAGTGGCCTCAACCGTATCTTTGAGTTTCAGGGATTAAATTTTGGTTTTTAATTTAGTCTCTTTTCTATCCTTATCTTTGAATTTTCTTTTAAGGGACTCATTTTTGATAGTATATTTCTCTTTTAATCCTCTTTATGTTGCTTCAGGAACTATGTAGCATTAGTCGCATTTTTAATATATCAAATTTGAATGATAGTTTTCTTTTTTTGCCTCTTTTGAAGTTGCATCAGCTGGGCTCAAACCACTCAGATCCTTTTGACCGCACTTTTGACTTATAAAAGATCCTTTTGACCGCACTTTTGACTTATAAAAGGGGCACTAAAACTTTCATTTTTCAATCGAATAATAAAACACGAGTAACGAAACCCCCACTGTCCTCGGAACAAGGGCTGTGGGCTATTGCAAGTTACCCATTTCTGAAATGTAAGGTTTTTATAGAAGGGATGGTCGTACGAACTTTAGAGAAGGCTCGTTTGATTCAAGTTCACTTTTGAAGAATCAAAGGTAATCAGAAGCCAATCAGCACCTTCCTCTTAACTGCCATCCTTGAATCCATCCAGCCGCATCCTTGAATTTGATTTTTAAAACATCAAATTTTAGTCATACTTTTCTTTTTTTAGTCGCTTTTGAAGTTGCATCAGTTGGGCTCAAACCACTCAGATCCTCATTTGACTGACTTTTTGGAAGGGAAATTTTTGGACGAGCAAGTGGAGTCGATTAACAAGCTTAGCCATTTCACAACAAAGCTGAAGCGCGTCGGGGA
>NW_027062715.1:91086-95009 GCF_032884065.1 Artemia franciscana
TGGACTTGGAGTTTATGAGTTTGATAAAGAATTGCAATAACTTTTGACATCTGTTTCTTTATTGCTTTTGAAGCGCTTAATGTGTAAAATGTAACAGCTTTAAAAGAAAAAAAAATACAGGTGGTTTCTATATTGGTTTATTTTATTTGTGGTTGGGACCATTTCTATGTTTTGACTTGATTTTCTTTAAGACTTGGAAAACAGCTTAAAATGGTCGTTTTTCTTTTCTTCGGACCTCAAGCCAATATATGTTGTTTACGTACGTTCCATTGGTCTGCTCCTGAAAATGGATACACCAAGGTCACTGCCATTTGAATGGAGGCTATTCGCTTTACAGCAAAAAAAGAAACTAGTCCGCATTATACATTCAAGTCCCACAATTTGACCCTTTCCTACAGAAAACTGCTGAAATTGACCTATTAAAATTCCATTTGATTGATACTTAATATTTGAAATATTTAATGAAATGCCTAAGGGTCTGGGAACAGGGTATTACCCTATCCGTCTTGTTGAGAAGTTAAATACGATTTGGACCATTTGTTGATGGCTCAGGAAGAAAGAAGAGGGCTAAATAGTGAAAACTGTAATCTTGAAAATTATAGCTGAATTGGAAGAAGATTTGTGTTATTTGTCCTATGGTTTCTGTACAAGATTGGTGGTAGAGGAGGTACGTGGGGACAATCAAAGCAGTAAACTCAATAAGAATATATGGATAAAATAAAATTTTGAATTATTGGAGACAGGCAGTAGGGCAAGGAATGGTCGTTGTTGCAATCTATGTACATTCAAAATACAACACATTTATTAATTACAAATGCATTCATTACAGCAAAATAAAAATAAAAAAAAAAACAGAGAAAGAACACTTGTCGCTTCTTCTTTCCTATTGATTTTCTAATTTTTGTGGTGTATCCATCTTCATGGAAAGGCCTTAATGTATTAGGTAGTGTTAAACTTTGGTTTCTACTTTTATTAGCTGATGGATAAATAAACGACGTAACTATTACTAATTTGTTATTCTTTAGGCTGAAAATCTGCATCAAGGCAGGTATAGCGGTGCTATTTTTCCGGTTCTCTACAATGTGTGAGTGTCTGTAAAGGCATATAGAAGATTGTAGTTTGGGGGGGGGGGGGGTACAAAAAATTTAAATATGCATCAAAAGTTTATTTATATGCATTTTCGTCGCGTTTTTATAAGCTGGAACAAAAATTGTGTGGAGGGAGAAGATTTGAGCTTGGTAATCCTTCCCACTTGATACGGCCTTGAGTATGTGCTATTGTAATTTTGGGAAAAAAGCGATAATCGTTTGTTAGATTTGTTCTGGGAATTCTACTGTTTTTGGGTGGTGGAATCCCACATCACTTGAATATTTTAATCTTTGAAAACTTCCGTTAGTAATTAGTCTTCTCCTAGTTCTGAAAACCCATTCTAAAAGATTTTAAATTAATTTTTTGAGGAATGGATGTTAGAGCTCTGTTAAAGAATAAAAAACCTGAAAATAGAGGCTATGTTAAAATCTGGTTTAGGCTGCGTTTTAATATTGTTGAATAAAGATATAACTTTCTAACTCCTAGATCCTAATTTTGTTGAATCGAATGTAGCTTTTGTTGAATTTCAATTTGCTGTGTTTACTTGTATAAATCGAGGAAAACAGCTTATCCCAGGTTAGATCGCAGAAAGCCTTTGAATTAGGAAAATTTACCTATTACCTACTCTTCTTTTTCCAAAGATAAAGGATAGACGAGAGATAAGATCGCCATATATAGCAAAGGATTTGAATTTTAAGCGTGGAAACTTATTTTTAACCACTTATACTACTAATAACTCGCTGTAAAATGAAGTTGCCGGAAGCCAGCACAGCTGCATATGCTCCTCCATCCCAGTCGATTCAATGCTTCACTCTACTCCCTCCCAAGAAGTTCCAATTTCCCTCTAAATCCTTCCCTACGACTTCCTGCTTTTTAATCAGTCCTAGATGGATGACCGAGAAGAATGTTCTTTTTCAGTTTGTCAGTCGTGAAATGTGTCCTAGCCATATCAACCTTTCTCTCGCAGTCCTAGAAAGGGGCATTGAACTACATTTTCTCGTTTGGTATGCTGCCAATCAAACTGGTAACCAAAACTATCTGCAGATACTTCCTCTGAAGAATATCCGGTGAACCAACATTAAAAAAAAAAAAAAATTGTATTATGCCCTAAACTGTGTCACTGTTCAATTTATACTACTGAAAACTAAGTATAAGATTATGAAACTACTAAAATTGGCAAATAACAATGTTTCTAATTAATCCCATCTGGCGTCAACCCAGTGCTAAAATGGTATAATAAGCAACTGCTCATATTGCTCCTCTTCAATGGACCGAAGAGTATACCTTGACCTAGAGTCAGTACTTGACAAGTAAATGTAACACAGTAAAGGAGATAAGTTCTGCTCGCCAAACTGTCAATCGTGAGCACCATCTTGGGAATGTCAAATCCATATTTAAAATCAAAATAAAGGCAATCAGATATAAGTATGGAGAAACATGAAACGAGAAAGATTAAAATACTTTAGGTAGTAATGTTTAATCTTCTTTCTGTTGTCGAAAACAAGCTGTGGCAAAACATATGCTGCCACATTTAAAACCCAAACGCTCGTTTCAAGCACTGTTGCCAGAAAATGTCTCAGTATGGTCATGCTCAAGCACAAATCAAAAAGCAGATTCAGTGAAATAATTTAGTTATTGATAAGGCAAATTCTTGTCCCCCAAAAATTTTGGCTTAGTAAATCAAACCCATTCATTGTAGAGGCTATTTCTCTTCTAAAGCCATGCATGGAACCCAACGTAGAGATGCGCAATTGAGGAGTTACTCGGGTTGGTCAAATCAGCAGTTAAACATACCCTTTTCCAGCAAACGAAGGGGCACCAATTCTCAAAAATGTAGGGGGGTGTAAAAAATTTCTCATGAAGATATAAAAAAACTTCAAAATCTAGGGGCTCGATTTGAAGTTTTTAACAGAAATACCAAAGAAATTTTGCAAAATCAAGGTGGGGGCAATTACTCCCCTCCCGGAAAGTCCAGTTGTTTGTTGATTTAATTTTTCCAAGCAATTACAGTTGGATTAAAATGATTTTCATTCGGTTGTAAATATTTTCGAATTCAAAATCGTGAAAATGCCAAATTTAGCCATCATATCAGAAATTAGGATTCAAAAATGCTAGACTAAAAAGTTCAATGGCACTAATCTTGTGCATCGCGGGATCAAGCTGAAAACAAACATGTCAATCAAGGAAGTAGCTAGGGGTTTTGTTTGGAGGGGTAGGGGGCACTAAAAAACATCAAAATTTGCTTATATGTATTTTTGCTACGTTTTTTCGTCACAGTCTGACAAAAATGTAGGGGATGGGGGTTCGAACTCCGTCCCCTTTCATCACTTTTGCCTCTTAGCAGTGAATTGGAATTTTCATTTTCCAATCAAATGGTAAAGTTCATACGGCAACCTTTCCATAAGAACCTTATATGTCCCCCAGGGCATAACCTACAACCCTTGCCCCAAAGCTCTGGGGTTTATTTCAAGCCTAAAGGCCTTGTTATATGATTTTTGAACTATTTTGCCTAAATTGGCTATCTCAAAATTTCTATTGGATGCATTTGGGTGAAAAGGAACGTGGGGGGGGCTTGTTGACCTACAGTCACATTTGACTCGTTAGAATTTCTGATTTCCAATCGAATGAGCCCACTCCGAAGTTTATACGACCATCCTCTCCATAAAAACCTTATATGTTAATAATGGGCAACTAGAATAACTGATAGCCCTTGTCCTGATGGATCTGGGGGATGGGTTGTCATTTCCAAAGACATAAACGCTGGACCTTTCAACTGTGCTGAACAAAATGCCTATATCAGAACTTTGAATGGATCCATTTCGGAAAATTTTGGG
>NW_027062716.1:0-37309 GCF_032884065.1 Artemia franciscana
TAAAAAACTAAAAAAAACTAAAAAAAGGTAAAAATCTAATAACTAAAAAAAACTGAAAAAACTAAAAAAAAGGAAAAAACTGAAAAATAAAAGAGAAAAAGAAAACTAAAAAAATATGAATAAATATATATAAAAATAAGTTGTTTGTGGGTTATGTCTGTCTGTCTGTCTGTCGAGTGACGTCGTGTTTGTCCGCATATGGACGTCTGAATTATTTCACACTAATACAAAAGAAGAAAAAAAACTAAAAAGGTAAAAACTACAAAAAAAACTAAAAAGAAAAAAAACTAAAAAAGCTAAAAAACTAAAAAAAACTAAAAAAAGGTAAAAAACTAAAAACTAAAAAAAAACTGAAAAAACTAAAAAAAGGCAAAAACTAAAAAAAACTAAAAACTAATAAAAAAACTAAAAAAGCTAAAAAACTAAAAAAACTAAAAAAACTAAAAAAAGGTAAAAAACAAAAAAAAAACTAAAAACTAAAAAAGGTATATATATATATATATATATATATATATATATATATATAAATAAGTTGTTTGTGGGTTATGTCTGTCTGTCTGTCTGTCCGCATATGACGTCTGAATTATTTCATCATATACCAATTCAAAAACGAAAGTATACAAGCTGATGTAGCTAAGTTGGTAACGCGGTATGTTCCAGGTTCTAAGTTCGAGAGATTCAAGGTTCGAACCTTAAATACAAAAGAAGAAAAAAACTTAAAAAGGTAAAAACTACAAAAAAACTAAAAAGGAAAAAAAACTAAAAAAAAATAAAAAGCTAGAATACTAAAAAAACTAATAAAAGTTAAAAAACTAAAAACTAAAAAAGAAAAAAAAAACTAAAAAAAACGTAAAAACTACAAAACTAAAACCTAAAAAAAAACTAAAAAAAAGGTAAAAACGAAAAAAAACTAAAACGAAAGAAAAACTAAAAACAAATAAAAAAAACTAAAAAATCTAAAAACTGAAAAAGAAAAAAGACTAAAAAGAAAAAAGAAAAAAACTAAAAAAGCTAATAAAAAGGGTAAAAACCAATAATAAAACTAAAAGACATAGGGACACAACTACAATGGCGCGTAACTAATATTGGTAGAGCGTTATGTTTCAGGTTGTAGATCTGAAAGGTTCAACCCTGAATACAAAAGAAGAAAAAAAACTAAAAAAGGTAAAAACTACAAAAAAAAACTAAAAAAAAGAAAGAAAAACTAAAAACAAAAAATTTATTTCATAAACCAATTCAAAAACGAATGTATTCAAACCCGAGTAGCTGAGTTGGTAACGCGTTATGTTCCAGGTTCTAGGTCTGAGAAACTACAGAAAAAATAAAAAGAAAAAACTAAAAAAACTAAAAAAAAACTAAAACAAGGTAAAAACTACAAAAAAAAAACTAAAAAGAAAAAAACTAAAAACTAATAAAAAAATTAAAAAAACTAAAAAAGAAAAAAAAGAAAAAAAGGAAAAAAACTGAAAAATAAAGGAGAAAAACAATACTAAAACTAAAAAGGTAAAAACTACAAAAAAAACTAAAAAGAAAACAGAAAAAAAACTAAAAAAAGGTAAAAACCAAAAAAACTAAAAAGAAAAAAGGAAAAAAAACAAAAAAATTATTTCATCATATACCAATTCAAAATCGAATGTATATACAGACCGGGACACAGGGACACAAATGACGACCGGGACGCCGGGGGGCACAGGGGTAGGCCTATATCTAAATGACGACAGGGGCACAGGGAATGTTCGATTAGCAATCACCATCAACTCACCATCAAAGCTCAAGGGCAATCATTAGAATCATGAGGTATAACTAAAAAAAACTAAAAAAAAGGTAAAAAACTAAAAACTAAAAAAAAGACCAATTCAAAAACTAATGTATATACAGACCGGGACACCGGGACACAGAGAATATAAATGACGACCGGGACACTCAAAGAGAGATTACAGACTGGGACACCGGGACACAAATGACGACCGGGACACAGGGAAGAAAAAAGAAAAAAACTAAAAAAAAGTAAAAACCAAAAAAAAACTAAAAAGAATATAAATGACGACCAGGACACAGGGGGATATATAAATGACGACGGGGACATAGGGAATGTTCGGTTAGCAATCACCATCAACAAAGCTCAAGGGCAATCATTAGAATCTTGAGGTAAAATCTGAATACGGATTGTTTTGCCCATTGAGAATTATATGTTGCATGTTCAAGAGTCGGTAAACCTGACAATCTATTTATATGCACAGACAATGGGACAGCAAAGAATGTCGTATATTCGTAAGTTTTACGTAGTTAAAAACATATATATATATATATATATATATATATATATATATATATATATTATATATATATATATATATATATATATACATATATATATATATATATATATATATATATATATATATATATATATATATATATATATATATATATATATATATATATATACTAGCTGTTGGGGTGGCGCTTCGCGCCACCCCAACACCTAGTTGGTGGGGGCGCTTCGCGCCCCCCCCAAGCCCCCCCGCGCGCGTAAGTCGTTACGCGCCATAATAGTTACGCGCCATTGTAGTTGTGTCCCTATGTCCCACCTGTGAATATAGATATATATATATATATGGTTTTAACTACGTAAAACTTGCGAATATACAACATTCTTTGCTGTCCCATTGTCTTTGCATATAAATAGATTGTCAGGTTATCCCCCTGTTTCCCCCGGTGTCCCCGTTGTAGTTGTGTCCCTGTGTCCCGGTCGTCATTTATATTCCCTGTGTCCCGGGTCCCGGTCATCATTTGTATCCCGGTGTCCCGGGTCTGTATATACATTCGTTTTTTAGTTTTGTTTTTCTCCTTTATTTTTTTCCTTTTTTTTTTCTTTTTTAGCTTATTTAGATTTTTAGATTTTTTAGTTTTTTTATTAGTTTTTAGTTTTTATTTCTTTTTAGTTTTTTTGTCCCGGTCGTCATTTATATCCCCCTGTTTCCCCCGGTGTCCCCGTTGTAGTTGTGTCCCTGTGTCCCGGTCGTTATTTATATTCCCTGTGTCCCGGTCGTCATTTGTATCCCGGTGTACCGGTCTGTATATACATTCGTTTTTTAGTTTTGTTTTTCTCCTTTATTTTTTTCCTTTTTTTTTCTTTTTTAGTTTATTTAGATTTTTAGATTTTTTTAGTTTTTTTATTAGTTTTTAGTTTTTTTTTCTTTTTAGTTTTTTTTGTAGTTTTTACCTTCTTTTTAGTTTTGTTAATTTTTTTTTTTACTTGTGTCCTGGTCGTCATTTATACTCCCTGTGTCCCGGTGCTTTGTTGATTGCTAATCGAACATTCCTTTTGTCCTGGTCGCTTTCTCTTTGAGTGTCGTCATTTATTTTTTTCTTTTTTAGTTCTTTTAGTTTTTACCTTTTTTAGTTTTTTTTTAGTTTTTAGTTTTTTTTAGTTTTTTACCTTTTTTTAGTTTTTTTAGTTTTTTAGCTTTTTTATTTTTTTTATTAGTTTTTAGTTTTTTTGTAGTTTTTGCCTTTTTTTTTAGTTTTTTGTCCTGGTCGCTTTCTCTTTGAGTGTCGTCATTTATTAGTTTTTTCCTTTTTTTTTTTAGTTTTTTATTGGTTTTTACCTTTATTTTAGCTTATTTTTCAGTTTTTTTCCTTTTTTTTAGTTTTTTTTTAATTTTTTATTTTTTTTAGTTTTTTTACCTTTTTTTAGTTTTTTTAGTTTTTTTAGTTTTTTAGCTTTTTTACTTTTTTTATTAGTTTTTAGTTTTTTTTTGTAGTTTTTTGCCTTTTTTTAGTTTTTTCAGTTTTTTTTTTAGTTTTTTATTGGTTTTTACCTTTATAGTTTTTTTAGTTTTTTAGCTTTTTTATTTTTTTTATTAGTTTTTAGTTTTTTTTGTAGTTTTTGCCTTTTTTTAGTTTTTTTCAGTTTTGACGTCACCTAATCCAGTTTTTTCAGGTGACGTCACCTGACACATCCATCCACACATCCATCCACACATCCATCCACAGACAACTTATTTTTATATATATAGATATATATATCTATATATATAAAAATAAGTTGTCTGTGGATGGATGGATGGATGGATGTGTCAGGTGACGTCACCTGAAAAAACTGGATCAGGTGACGTCAAAACTGAAAAAACTAAAAAAAGGCAAAAAACTACAAAAAAAACTAAAAACTAATAAAAAAAATAAAAAAGCTAAAAAACTAAAAAAACTATAAAGGTAAAAAACCAATAAAAAACTAAAAAAAAAACTGAAAAAACTAAAAAAAGGCAAAAACTACAAAAAAAACTAAAAACTAATAAAAAAAGTAAAAAAGCTAAAAAACTAAAAAAACTAAAAAAAGGTAAAAAACTAAAAAAAATAAAAAATAAAAAAAACTAAAAAAAAGGAAAAAAACTGAAAAATAAGCTAAAATAAAGGTAAAAACCAATAAAAAAACTAAAAAAAAAAGGAAAAAAACTAATAAATGACGACACTCAAAGAGAAAAAAAAGGCAAAAACTACAAAAAAAAACTAAAAACTAATAAAAAAATATCTATATATATAAAATAAGTTGTCTGTGGATGGATGGATGGATGTGTCAGGTGACGTCACCTGAAAAAACTGGATCAGGTGACGTCAAAACTGAAAAAACTAAAAAAAGGCAAAAACTACAAAAAAAAACTAAAAACTAATAAAAAAAATAAAAAAGCTAAAAAACTAAAAAAACTATAAAGGTAAAAACCAATAAAAAACTAAAAAAAAAACTGAAAAAACTAAAAAAAGGCAAAAACTACAAAAAAAAACTAAAAACTAATAAAAAAAGTAAAAAAGCTAAAAAACTAAAAAAACTAAAAAAAGGTAAAAAACTAAAAAAAATAAAAAATAAAAAAAACTAAAAAAAAAGGAAAAAAACTGAAAAATAAGCTAAAATAAAGGTAAAAACCAATAAAAAACTAAAAAAAAAAAGGAAAAAAACTAATAAATGACGACACTCAAAGAGAAAAAAAAGGCAAAAAACTACAAAAAAAACTAAAAACTAATAAAAAAAATAAAAAAGCTAAAAAACTAAAAAAACTAAAAAAAGGCAAAAACTACAAAAAAAACTAAAAACTAATAAAAAAGCTAAAAAACTAAAAAAACTAAAAAAAAAGGCAAAAACTACAAAAAAACTAAAAACTAATAAAAAAAATAAAAAAGCTAAAAAACTAAAAAAAAACTAAAAAAACTAAAAAAAGGTAAAAAAACTAAAAAAACTAAAAACTAAAAAAAACTAAAAAAGGTAAAAACTAAAAGAACTAAAAAAGAAAAAAATAAATGACGACACTCAAAGAGAAAGCGACCAGGACAAAAGGAATGTTCGATTAGCAATCAACAAAGCACCGGGACACAGGGAGTATAAATGACGACCCGGGGGAAACAGGGGGATATAAATGACGACCGGGACAAAAAAACTAAAAAGAAAAAAAAACTAAAAACTAATAAAAAAACTAAAAAATCTAAAAATCTAAATAAGCTAAAAAAGAAAAAAAAGGAAAAAAATAAAGGAGAAAAACAAAACTAAAAAACGAATGTATATACAGACCGGGACACCGGGATACAAATGACGACCGGGGACCCGGGACACAGGGAATATAAATGACGACCGGGACACAGGGACACAACTCCGGTACACCGGGATACAAATGACGACCGGGACACAGGGAATATAAATGACGACCGGGACACAGGGACACAACTACAACGGGGACACCGGGGGAAACAGGGGGATATAAATGACGACCGGGACAAAAAAACTAAAAAGAAAAAAAAAATAAAAACTAATAAAAAAACTAAAAAATCTAAAAATCTAAATAAGCTAAAAAAGAAAAAAAAAAGGAAAAAAAATAAAGGAGAAAAACAAAACTAAAAAACGAATGTATATACAGACCACCAGGACATAAGTAAAAAAAAAATTAACAAAACTAAAAAGAAGTTAAAAACTACAAAAAAACTAAAAGAAAAAAACTAAAAACTAATAAAAAAACTAAAAAATCTAAAAATCTAAATAAGCTAAAAAAGAAAAAAAAAGGAAAAAAATAAAGGAGAAAAACAAAACTAAAAAACGAATGCATATACAGACCGGGACACCGGGATACAAATGACGACCGGGACACAGGGAATATAAATGACGACCGGGACACAGGGACACAACTACAACGGGGACCGGGGGAAACAGGGGGATGTAAATGACGACCGGGACACCGGGACAGGGAATGGTCGATTAGCAATCACCATCAACAAAGCTCAAGGGCAATCATTAGAATCATGAGGTATAGATCTGAATACAGATTGTTTTCCCATGGACCATTATATGTTGCATGTTCAAGAGTCGGTAAACCTGACAATCTATTTATATGCAAAGACAATGGGACAGCAAAGAATGTTGTATATTCGCAAGTTTTACGTAGTTAAAACCATATATATATATATATATATATATATATATATATATATATATATATATATATATATAATATATATATATATATATATATATATATATATATATATATATATATATATATATATATATATATATATATATATATATATATATATATATATATATATATCTATATATATATATATCTATCTATATTCACAGGTGGGACATAGGGACACAACTACAATGGCGCGTAACTATTATGGCGCGTAACGACTTACGCGCGCGGGGGGGCTTGGGGGGGGGCGCGAAGCGCCCCCACCAACTAGGTGTTGGGGTGGCGCGAAGCGCCACCCCAACAGCTAGTATATATATATATATATATATATATATATATATATATATATATATATATATATATATATATATATATATATATATATATATATTATATATTTTATATGCACACCCCAACACCTAGTTGGTGGGGCGCTTCGCGCACCCCCAAGCCCCCCCCGCGCGCGTAAGTCGTTACGCGCCATATTAGTTACGCGCCATTGTAGTTGTGTCCCTGTGTCCCACCTGTGAATATAGATAGATTTATATATGTGTTTCAAACTACGTAAAAATTGCGAATATACAACATTCTTGGCTTTCCCACTACTGGGAGCTTTCCGTTTCCAATTGCCAGCAATTGATCTGAAAATGTTTGACCAGAGTCATCGTTACACAGACAGACAACTTATTTTTATATATATAGAAGATATATATATATATATATATATATATATATATATTTTCTTTTTAGTTTTTTTGTAGTTTTTACCTTTTTTAGTTTTTTTCTTCTTTTGTATTTATGCTAAAGCCAAGGTTCAAACCTGGAGCCTCTCGGACCTAGAACCTGAAACATAACGCTTTACCAACTCAGCTACTTCGGCTTGAATACATTCGTTTTGAGCAGCTTCCTCGGGTGTTGCCATTGTAGGTTCTTCAGTCATTTTACAATTAGAAATTTCTCTTTCAACGGTCTTCTTACAATGAAAAATTTTTCTTTGAACGATATTCTTAAATACCTGTGTCCTGGTCGTCATTTATATTCCCTGTGTCCCGGTCGTCATTTGTGCCCCGGTATCCCAGTCTGTAATTTCTCTTTGAGTGTCCCGGTCGTTATTTATATTCCCTCTGTCCCGGTCGTCATTTGTGTCCCGGTCTGTAATTTCTCTTTGAGTGTTTTTTCTTTTTAGTATTTTTTAGTTTTTTACATTTTTTCTTTTTTCAGTTTTCTTTTTCTTCTTTATTTTTCAGCTTCACTATGAAATACATATCGCCGAACCTTTGTTTTTTTTAACTAAAATCTGGTAGGCATTGATGCCCTTATCCAAGTCAAAATCCCAAACCCAATCATCATCGCTATCATTTTCAGTTTTGATATGTTTTGACTCTCGCTGTCCAGGTGGATCTTCATCTAACTGCGCGGTTTTGCGTTCTTTAGCCTCAAGCCTGTTTCCTTGCCGTTCTTTTGATTCCTCGGCACGCTTTCTTTTCTGACTTTCTCTATCAGCAGCAACTTTTTTGGCATAGACTCTTTGAGCATCTTCATCGGCTTTTGCCATTGTAAGTTCATCAGTCATTTTAAACTTAAACATTAATATATTTCTACGTGAACATATATGTCTTAAATACCATTAATGACTTCACCGTCAAAGCAAAAATGACGACAACTAATTTCATGACGTCAGCCGACAAAGAAACATGACCGACAAAGAAATATATATATATATATATATATATATATATATATATATATATATATATATATATATATATATATATATATATATATATATATATATATATAAATCTATATGTTTGTGGGTTATGTCTGTCTGTCTGTCTGTCGAGTGACGTCATGTCATCATGTTGTCATGTTGTCATGAAGTTAGTTGTTGTCATGTTTGTTATGACGATGACGTCATTAAAAGTATTTAAGAAAATCGTTCAAAGACAAATTTTTAATTGTAAGAAGATCGTGGACGGAAAAATATTTAATCGTAAAATGACTGAAGAACCTACAAGGGCAACAGACACACAACTTTCGAGTTACGTCATGTCATCATGTCGTCATGTCGTAATGAAGTTAGTTGTCGTCATGTTCGTTATGACGATGAGGTCATGAAAAGTATTTAAGAAAATCGTTCTTAGACAAATTCTTAATTGTAAGAAGATTGCGGACGGAAAAATGTTTAATTGTAAAATGACTGAAGAGCCTACAATGGCAACAGACACACAACTTATTTATATATATATATATATATATATATATATATATATATATATATATATATATATATATATATATATATATATATAAAGATATCTATCTATCTATATATATGATATATAGATATATATATATATATATATATATATATATATATATATATATATATGCTAGCTGTTGGGGTGGCGCTTCGCGCCACCCCAACACCTAGTTGGTGGGGCTCTTCGCGCCCCCCCAAGCCCCCCCCGCGCGCGTAAGTCGTTACGCGCCATATTAGTTACGCGCCATTGTAGCTGTGTCCCTGTGTCCCACCTGTGAATAGAGACAGATATAAATATATATTTTTAACTACGTAAAACATGCGAATATACAACATTCTTCACTGTCCCATTGTCTGTGCATATAAATAGCATTTATATTCCCTATGTCCCGGTCGTCATTTGTGTCCTGGTGTCCCAGTTTGTATTTTCTCTTTGAGTGTCCCGGTAGTCATTTATATTCCCTGTGTCCCAGTGTCCCGGTCGTCATTTGTGTCCCGGTGTCCCTGTCTGTAATTTCTATTCAAACAATCCCTGTGTCTCAGTCGTCAATTATATATCCCGCCTGTGCCCCCGGCGTCCCCGTTGTAGTTGTGTCCCTGCGTCCCGGTCGTCATTTATATTCCCGGTCGTGATTTGTGTCCGGGTGTCCCAGTCTGTAATTTTTCTTTGAGGTTCCTGGTCGTCATTTATATTCCCTCTGTGTCGGTCGTCATTTGTGTCCCGGTCTGTAATTTATCTTTGAGTGTTTTTTCTTTTTAGTTTTTTTTTAGTTTTTTACATTTTTTCAGTTTTTTTTTTTTCTTCTTTATTTTTCAGCGTCACTATGAAGTACATATCACCGAACCGATATGTGTCCTGGTGTCCCAGTTTGTATTTTCTCTTTGAGTGTCCCAGTCGTCATTTATATTCCCTGTGTCCCAGTGTCCCAGTCGTCATTTGTGTCCCGGTCTGTAATTTCTATTCAAACAATCCCTGTGTCTCAGTCGTCAATTATATATCCCGCCTGTGCCCCCGGCGTCCCCGTTGTAGTTGTGTCCCTGTGTCCCGGTCGTCATTTATATTCCCGGTCGTGATTTGTGTCCGTGTGTCCCAGTCTGTAATTTTTCTTTGAGGTTCCTGGTCGTCATTTATATTCCCTCTGTGTCGGTCGTCATTTGTGTCCCGGTCTGTAATTTATCTTTGAGTCTTTTTTCTTTTTAGTTTTTTTTTAGTTTTTTACATTTTTCCAGTTTTTTTTCTTCTTTATTTTTCAGCGTCACTATGAAGTACATATCGCCGAACCTTTGTTTTTTAACTTAAATCTGGTAGGCATTGATGACCTTATCCAAGTCAAAATCCCAAACCCAATCATCATCGCTATCATTTTCAGTTTTGATATGTTTTGACTCTCGCTTTCCAGGTGGATTTTCATCTAACTGCGCGGTTTTGCGTTCTTTAGCCTGTTTTCTTGCTGTTCTTGTGATTCCTCGGCACGCTTTCTTTTCTTACTTTCTCTATCAGCTGCAAGCCTGTTTTCTTGCTGTTCTTGTGATTCCTCGGCACGCTTTCTTTTCTTACTTTCTCTATCAGCAGCAAGTTTTTTGGCATAGACTCTTTGAGCAGCTTCCTCGGCTGTTGCCATTGTAGGTTCTTCAGTCATTTTACAATTAAACATTTTTCCGTGAACGCATGTCTTAAATACCATTAATGACGTCACCGTCATAGCAAAAATGATGACAACTAACTTTATGACGTCAGTCGACACAGAAACATGACGTCACCTGACAGACAGACACACAGACAGACAACTTATTTTTATATAGATAGATATAGATATGTTTTTAACGACGTAAAACTTGTGAATATACAACATTCTTCGCTGCCCCATTGTCTGTGCATATAAACAGATTGTCAGGTTTACCGACTCTTGAACATGCAACATATTATTGTCCATGGGAAAAACAATCCATATTCAGATCTGTACCTCATGATTCTAATGATTGCCCTTGAGCTTTGTTGATGGTAATTGCTAATCGAACATTGCCTGTGTCCCCGTCGTCATTTATATATCCCCCCTGTGCCCCCGGCGTCACCGTTGTAGTTGTGTCCCTGCGTCCCGGTCGTCATTTATATTCCCTGTGTCCCGGTCGTCATCCCGGTGTCTCGGTCGTCATTTGTGCCCCGATGTCCCGGTCTGTATATACATTCGTTTTTGAATTGGTATATGATGAAATTAATTTTTAATTTTTTCCCTTTTTCTTTTTAGTTTTTTTTACTGGTTTTTACCTTTTTTTAGGTTTTTTAGTTTTTTTCTTTTTAGTTTTTTTTGAAGTTTTTATCTTTTTAGTTTTTTTATTTTTATTTTTTTAGTTTTCTTTTTCTCCTTTATTTTTCAGTTTTTTCCTTTTCTTAGTTTTTTTTCTTTTTTAGTTTTTTTAGTTTTAACCTTTTTTTAGTTTTTTCAGTTTTTTAGCTTTTTTTAGTTTTTTTTATGGTTTTTTCCTTTTTTTAGTTTTTTTTTAGTTTTTTACCTTTTTTTTAGTTTTTTTTTTAGTTTTTAAGCTTTTTTAGATTTTTTTTTTCTTTTTAGTTTTTTTTGTAGTTTTTACCTTCTTTAGATTTTTCTTCTTTTATATTAATGCTAAAGCCAAGGTTCGGACCTGGAACCTCTTGAACCTAGAACCTGGAACATAACGCCTTATCAACTCAGCTACATCGGCTTGAATACATTCGTTTTTGAATTGGTATATGATGAAATAATTCAGACGTCATATTATATGATGAAAAAAATTTTTAGTTTTTTTTCCTTTTTTTCTTTTTAGTTTTTTTTATTGGTTTTTACCTTTTTTTTAGCTTTTTTAGTTTTTTTTCGTTTTTTCTTTTTAGTTTTTTTGTAGTTTTTATCTTTTTTAGTTTTTTTATTTTTATTTATATTTTTTAGTTTTCTTTTTCTCTTTTATTTCTGCTATTCAACGCGTGACTTCAACTCGTCATGAATTAGTAAAAATTAGAAGATGTCTACTTGGAATAATTATGTTGAAAGTGCTCAAAGAGTCTATGCCAAAAAACTTGCGGCTGATAGAGAAAGTAAGAAAAGAAAGCGTGCCGAGGAATCTCAAGAACAGCAAGAAAACAGGCTTGCGGCTGATAGAGAAAGTAAGAGAAGAAAGCGTGCCGAGGAATCACAAGAACAGCAAGAAAACAGGCTTGCGGCTGATAGAGAAAGTAAGAAAAGAAAGCGTGACGAGGAACCACAACAACAGTGTGAAAATAGGCTTGCGGCTGATAGAGAAAATAAGAAAAGAAAGCGTACCGAGGAATCACAAGAACAGCAAGAAAACAGGCTTGCGGCTGATAGAGAAGGTAAGAACAGAAAGCGTGCCGAGGAATCACGAGAGCAACGTGAAAACAGGCTTGCGGCTTCAAGAGATAATGCCAGATTAGGAATGTTCAATTTCCGTCAACGAAGGCGTGTCGAGGAACTACCAGAGCAATGCGAAACCAGACTTGCTGCTAAAAGAGAAAGTGAAAAAAGAAGGCGTGCCGAGGAATCACAAGAGCAACGTGAAAACAGGCTTGCGGCTTCAAAAGATAATGCCAAAAGAAAGCGTGCCGAGGAATCAGAGCAACCTGAAAATTATCGCTTTGCATTCAGGTACAGCCCAGTCGATGATTATAGCTTGAGTAAATGTGTTCAAATCGGGACAATGTCTAAAATTTGTCCCTATTGCAAGGCCTTGAAATTCAATGGTGAAACAATGGGAATGTGTTGCGCCTCAGGAAAAGTTAAACTTCCTCTATTGGCTGCACCACCAGAGCCATTGAAGACGAATGAATGCTTGCCTAAAAAATTCTAATTTATGGGCTCACGTAAAAATATTAAAATTAACTACAAACATGCGTGTCCGATTGCAAAACGATGACTCTGGTCAAACATTTTCAGATCAATTGCTGACAATTGGAAACGGAAAGCTCCCAGTAGACTCAATTTCAGGACGTATACAACTACCTGCTGATTTCTGTAATTTAGTGACGTCCAAAAATGAATTGATTGAAAAAGTATTTCCGAATATTCTAAAAAATTATAAAAATAATAAATGGCTAAGTGAAAGAGCGATTCTCGCACCCAAAAATATAGACGTCCAAAAAATCAACAATATTGTTTTGACCAAGATTCGAGACCAGGCAGTCCTTTACAAGTCAGTCGACACAGTTTTGGAACCAAATGAAGCGGTTAATTATCCATCTGAATTTGTAAATTCCGTGGATCTTTCAGGGTTTCCACCACACGTGCTACAAATAAAAATAGGCGTACCAATAATACTTTTAAGAAATATCAACCCACCAAAGCTTTGCAATGGCACGCGACTTGCCGTAAAAAAAAAAAAAAAAACAATGGAAAACCTAATAGAGGCCACAATCTTGACAGGGCCTTTTGAGGGTGAGGCTGTTCTTATTCCTCGCATTTCCATGATTCCAACGGATCTGCCTTTTCAATTTAAAAGATTGCAATTCCCAATTCGATTAGCATTTGCAATCACCATTAACAAAGCTCAAGGTCAATCATTAGAAAAATGTGGTATAGATCTTAATACTGATTGTTTTTCCCATGGACAATTGTACGTTGCATGTTCGAGGGTCGGTAAACCTGACAATCTATTTACATGCAGCGACAATTGGACAGCAAAGAATGTTGTATATTCGCAAGTTTTACGCAGTTAATTTGTATTGTATCTATCTATCTATCTATCTATATAAAAACGAGTTGTGTGTATGCATGTTTGTTTGTTTGTAAAAAGAGCGTTTGCATATGACGTCATTATTAGTACATACGGCTTTGTATATGCACAGACAATGGGAAAGCCAAGAATGTTGTATATTCGCAATTTTTACGTAGTTTGAAACACATATATAAATCTATCTACATTCACAGGTGGGACACAGGGACACAACTACAATGGCGCGTAACTAATATGGCGCGTAACGACTTATGCGCGCGTGGGGGCTTGGGGGGGCGCGAAGCGCCCCACCAACTAGGTGTTGGGATGGCGCGAAGCGCAACCCCAACAGCTAGTATATATATATATATATCACCCCTCCCTCCTTTGTTAATTCGTGGGGCATTTTCAAAATCATGGAGTTCAACTAGACATGGCGAGAGAGAGGAGAGAGGAGAGAGGAGAGAGGAGAGAGGAGAGAGGAGAGAGAGAAAGAGAGAGAGAGAGAGAGAGAGGAGAGAGGAGAGAGAGAGAGAGTTTCTTACTTACCACTACAGGGATAACTTTTGAGTAATATAATACTGCGATATCATAAAGAATTTCGATGATTGTTTTCAAGTAAATTTGCCAAACATTTTCTGAGTCATTGTCAACCGCAACATCAAAAATCGCATCAATCTGTTCACTGTTGTAATCATACTGTATTTTCTTCAGTAGCATGTCAGAAACAGCAAGGAATACTGGCTCAAACCTAAAGAGACAAAGTGTGCAAATCACCATATTTTCGTGTAGAACCTTATGTAACTGGCCTATAATATTTATAAGGGAATCTCATTTTATATTAAACAAGACATTTAGGCCTGTGCGTTTAAGAATTTTGAAAAAAATGCATATATAATCAAAATTGAAGCTATTAGGGTTAGTACAAGGAATTTTGAGCAGTGCGAACAAAGAGAAAAACTTTGCATAAAAAAAAATAACAAACAGAGAAATTGACTGGTAAAAAAAAACACATTCGGGAAAGTTGAACTTTAGAGTCCAAACTATCCACTTACTCATGTTTTATTATGCTTTTTTACCAAAACGAAAATTTTAAAGTCATATATGTACATGAATGGGCACATAAATTAATTTTCTTGCATTTTAATTACAATTTTTTTTTAATGTGACCTCCCAGCGATTCCTGGAAATACGTAGTCCACATAGGTTCTACAAGAATCAGATTTATCAGCAGATATATTTCCTATCAACCATTAAAAGGAAATGTCTTGATGTGGGCAAATATTCTTTTCAAAGTTTCGTTTTTCAAATTAGTTTCATAATGACCACTCTAGCTGTAATAACGTCCGGCAAAATTATTTTCGGTTCTCCGGTGCCTGGTCTGGCGTTTTTGGACTTAAAAATGAAGCAACAGCATTCTAATTTCAGTAACCAATAAATTTTAGGGATGTGAACAGATGGAAACCGATTATAAATTTCGGTGCATAGGAAAATCATTAGAGCAATATAGATGGCAGTGATGATACTCTATGTTTATAGGGTAAAAAAAAAGGAACATTACCTGCTAAACCGAAACGCTAGGACAACAGAGCTCGAAAACCTTTATAGAAGGAAAGAAGAAATAAATTTCTATTAATGTGTTCATCTCCAATACTGACACATGTTACTCCGTACTCCTTTCATTCTGGGTTGTCTAAAAACTCTTAAGAACGAAAGAATTGATGTAATATAGATTATTTTTATGTTCGTTTCTATAATCCTTTTTTGTTTGTTATACTAAACTTAGCTTCTGCAATGGGCAATAAATTGATTAATACCAATACGAATACGATTTTGAAATAATACTTTTATGACACATTTACAAGGAAAGAGGAAAAAGGACTGAGAAAAAAATCATAGAAGAAAATTTAGGCTTGTAAAAAAACATAAAAAAAAATTCTCAATAAATGTTTGGGAATAGCTTTTATGGTACTTGTTTATTATTCAGAACACACTCAATAAGTGAAGTTAAACTCTTTTGTGAATTAAATATTTTGTATATAGAGGTGGTTAGGTTAAGTTAGGTATTTGATATAATGCACCCCCCCTCCCTAATGTGCAAATATATAGCCCAAACTTTTGATAAAGCTAATGGAGTAAAACAAAATGATGAAAATATAATACTTTATTAGGAAAATGGTAAAATTACAACTTAGAATAATGTACCCAGAGCACAGAAATGTCGTTAAGAATCCTAACCACGTATTTACACGTAAATTGACTTTTTTCAAACATGGCCTATTGTTACACTTCCAAAAATGTTCCTTCTCGTAAGAGTATAAAGTCATGTTGTGTCAAATTAACGCACTGATCATGGAAAAATATAATTGCCTCTTTTTCAGTCTTTGGCCAATCACAAATCTTCATTTCAAAATCCATGTTCAGACACTATCACTATGCGTCTAATTGAGTTTTGTCTTTGTGGCTATGAAACCGGATTTTCTCAGCAAAATTCTTGAGTGTGTTCTGAATTGAATCAATTAATAATGAAAAGTACCAAATACTTGATTAAAATTTACCTCCATCGTAGTTTGTTTTACGAAAGAACCTAACTTACCTTATTGAGTGTTTTCTGAATAATACACAAGTACCGCTTTTTTTATGTATGGACTACGAAAATTTTGATATAAAAAAAGAATTAAAATTGCTAAATTTCCAGTACACCAAATATTTTTCGGGAAAATCCGCACGCAAAATTCACCCCTTTTGTCCAGTTGACAAGCGTATACTTGGCCATTCATGCGTCATTGTTCAACAAGCAGCTGCTGCTTCTATTTTCTAAGAGTACTACTAAAGAAGAATCCAGGTTGTTTCTACCCCTCCCACAAGAGAACAGCCTGCTTTGTTTCGGCAACCAAAGGTAAAAAGTGATTGGAGGGCAACAATCCCCTCCCACGCCCATCAAATCCCAAGACACATCTCATCAAAATTTTGAGACAGCTATTTTGTTCAGTTTAGTTGAAAAATCTAGAAATTATGTCTTTGACAACCCCCATACCTTCACAAGACCAGAATACAATTTGGACTTTACTAAAAAAAATGGCTGTGGATTGTCAATTTAGCATAAATGTACTGATATACATTCCTTAACAATTTTTTAATTTTTATTTTATTAAATTTCAAAAAGTTAAAATATTTTAAACATATTTTGTTTATTTAAATCATATAATAAATAGCCAAGTCAAACTCAAACGAGCCAAAAATTAACATAAGTAGGGCTTACTACCCCCATACCCTCTCAAGACCAGAACATAATTTACACTTTACTAAAAACAAAATAAGTTTAAAATATTTTCACTTTGTTTTTACTTGTTTAAAATTTTTACCCTGTTTTGTTACGCATGGGGGATCGAGCTAGAACCTTTCAGAAAATGTTTTCTTAGAAAGTGAGAACTTTAATGTTGTATTCTGGTTAAAAGGGTAGTATTTTTTTTTTGGGTCTTAGAAAAAGTATACACTACAGTTTGTATTTTCTTTTTTATTCCTGTGTTCCGACAGGTTCTTATGCTAGTAATACTATAAACTCGTCAGAGCGTATGAGCACTAGAGATCGAAAAAAATATCTAACACCTCTCCTCACTTTAATCAACAGTTCTGCATTGACCAACTCTTAAGAATCCCTCAAAGACTTGAAGCCGTAGTTCGTAATGTTGTTCATTAAATATGATGGGTCAAGTCTGTCGTTTCTAACGGGTGATTAAGCAGATATTTTATGGATACGTTCTTAATCCATTTTTAGGACGTCACTGCATGTCCAATATGCACGTCCGTCACTCTTTACCAATATGCATACTGGTTTGGAATCAAGCCCAATATTTTACAAAAAGTTAAAGTAGGTATTGCATAGCCCAAGTTCAAAACTAAAATTTTCTTAAAAAACTGTGATGAACATATTCAATCAGTAGGCCTTCTTACCTATCAAGTAGACCTTCTTACCTATCAAGTAGGCCTTCTTACCTATCAAGTAGGCCCTCTTACCTATCAAGTAGGTCTTCTTACCTATCAAGTAGGCCTTCTTACCTATCAAGTAGGCCTTCTTACCTATCAAGTAGGCCTTCTTACCTTTCAAGTAGGCCTTCTTACCTATCAAGTAGGCCTTCTTACCTATCAAGTAGGCCTTCCTTATTCATTTTGGCTTCTTGAAGCTTTAACGAAAAGATTTCTAAAATAATTTGCCAAATGTCTAAACATGCGATAAAGGCATCAGTAGCAGTTTGTTCATCCGTAAGTCTGAATAGGAGAAAAAAAAAGCTTTCAACATTAAATCCGGGTGAATACAAACATCTTGTAAGATGACTTTGGACGAAGTTCTGTACAAAATCGATGAATCTTGACAAATAGCTGAAAAAGAAACGCATGTTAAAATGGGGAATAACAAAAAACAAAATCTTGAGAAAATAATCCATCTATGGTCAGTAGGAAGATAAAATAAAAAAAAAGACGTCTGCATGAATATTTTGCTTGTATTAAACTAAGCGTCTCCAGTAGTCCAGTGTTGATTAGACTAGCCGTCTAGCCAAGTGGTTAACATACTATGCTCAAAATCCTTCGTCTGTGATGACAGGAGTTCGAGTCCTGATGCCAATGGTTATTTGGCATGGAACGGGTGTCAGTAAAGTGACTCTGTATGCTCAGCCGGAGTGGACCAGCCCTAAATGGGTACTTAGAAATTCCTGAGGAAGATAAACAGGAAGAGTTTTCGAAAAGACTAGGCCAATTCAACAGTAGATCTTCTATATACTAAAAAGTATAATGGTGAGCCCAGATATGTTGGTAAAATGTTAATTTAACATGCCTCCCTTTATACCTCTAGCGTACGCAAAAATCTTGACTGCCACAAAAATTTAGGGATAACCTTTTAAGGAAAAACGTAGAAAACAGTTTTTTGGCACTTTTTTTTGCGGCATTTCGGGGGTACACAATATTTTTTCGGCTTCTGCATTGGGATCATTTAGCCCTAGGTTCTATATAGGTTTTGGGTAAATTCAAAAATTTGGCCCTTTTTTTAGCCCTCTTTGTGAGAGGAGGGACAAATTTCAAACGGACCAATCATTTGAATTCTTTGAATATTTTTTGTGCATTGGTCCCCTTGGCCCACGGACTTCGGCTGTAAGTTTTAAATTGATAAGCAAAAAGGTTCCACAGCTCATTTCCAGGTCATTAACCCCTCCCCCTTCCCTCAATAAAATGTCGATGATCTTTTTGACCCAATAAAATAAACCCTAAAAGTTTCACATCACTGGACTACCACGATTAAACATGCTCCCCTCCCTTTTCTTTCACCGTAAAATTTATATGTAAGAAACCGACAATTCGTATAATTTACAGCCCTTACCCCAAAGACACTGGGGGCTGTGTCATCTTTTTGTGCATATTTATTGATATTTACACCTATTCCCAACAATATAGCGACCTAATGTTGATCAGATGTCCTCAGACGTTAACAAAGACTGGATATATAAAAAAAAGTTCTTTGACAATGGCCGGCTGCTCTCCAATCCCTTCTGACTTTCAAAAAAGCAACTAGAAGTCTTAACTTCCGATTAAATGAGCATATTCTGGGATTTCTACGACCACAAGGGGGGGGGGGTTGAAAGGGGTAAAAGAACAAATTCTGCTAATTTTAGAGTTTAATGTTGCTCTTTACTTTTATCTGATAACACTTCTTACTGTTTATCAGGAAAATATTTGGTTTTGGTTGTCTTGTCAGCTAAGAACGTCTAGGGAAGTTCCGCTAAGCAGAGATATCAGAATTTCCCTAAAGGTATTCTATGGAAACGAAACACGTAGCTGAGTAAATCAAAATACGACTGAGTAAATCAAAGACGTCTGACGGCCGGGGTTCTTGGAACAGGGGAGACAATTGTGGACACTATCTCAAAACACCATAACTGAAAGGCTGTCAATAATAAAATGCTGTTGGTGTTATATTTTTTGGGTTTGGAGGCAATAGGCTTTTGTCATTTTATATAACAAAAATTTGGATTTACTATTTCATAAGGACCGTTATTTTCGTCATTGATTTTTTCTTTTTTTCAGTGCCATTCAGTTTACAGGATATCTAAATTAAACTATTAAAAGCACCAAATGGCAATTTTTTAATGAGCTTATTTAGTTTCCAAACAAGGAAAAATGCCACTTTAGACAATAGGGAAGTTGCTTTTTTTGAAGGTTATTTTTCGTTCACTTTACTTCACGCTCTTTACTTAATCTTTATGCTAACTTAACTTTACGCACACTCTATTAATTTTTAGTTCCGATTTATAAATTCTTTGCGATATTTTCAGATTGCCTTCTTAAATTAGTAAAATTAAGCATTTAGCTGACACTCCACGTGTTGCTGGGGCCCGAAGTGCCACAGCAACGCGTGGCAAGAGTATATATATATATATATATATATATATATATATATATATATATATATATATATATATATATATATATATATCCCCAGAGAATATTCGTCTCCCGAAAAATGTTTGTTTACTTCCCAATAGCAAATGATCTGTGGCAATAGGCAATGGGCTTTTTTCTTTTTTGAATTAAATAAAAAACAAAACAAGTTCAAAATAGGGATGAAGTTATCTACCTCTACTTTTTAAAACAATAAAAACTTTAGCCTAAAGAGTGAGGCGTTGAGGAGGGGACAATACGGGATAACTTCTGTTCGTTAGAAGTTTTAACGTTGCTCCTTACTTTCACTTAATTTTTATTTTTTTTTATTTCGGAAAGTTTTTCAACTAATGCTGGTTCGAATTTGGCTCAATACAAATGAAAAATAAAAATTACAGATTAACTTTATAAGATCTATTCCTTATATGGATGGTTGCCCCCTTCTCAGTAACATACTCTTTACGCTAAAGTTGTTTACTTAAAGTTGTTTACTAAAGCACTTTAAGAAAAAACTTCCTATTCTAATTTTAAAAACCCATGTTTCAGTAAAAGCTCTTAAAAAATTGAACAAACAGTCAAACTTTAGCGTAAAGGACAGGGTATTAGGAAGGGGACATCCTTCATAAATGGTGGGGGTAACACTCCCCCTCATGGAAATCTCCCTTAAGTGAAACTTCATCCAACGTAAAGTAAACCTTCCCCCGTCAAATTCCCTCCAGACAGTTCCATCCCCGGTGAGAATCCCCCCTCCAAGTCAAATAGCTTGCGGAAGATATTCTCCTTAGTTTTCCTTCATTTGAATAAGACTAATCTCTAATCGATTTCTCGATCACTCCAGAAATGCCCCCTTCCGTGGGAATTATTTGCCAGAAATCAAAACACGCGGAAAATAGTCCCCGGATAATTCCGCCGGAACATCTCCCCGTGAAAAATTGGCAGAAACCGCAATACTTCTGGGCCGGCCATTGAAGTTTTTAATAATTTGGTATTTCTTATCAAAGTATTTATAATATTCATTGCTACTACTACTACTACTACTACTACTAACAACTCACCGCGGCCCCAAACCGCCAGAGGTCAACACAGCTACCCACGCTCCTCCTCCATCCCAATCTATTCAAAGCCTCCCTCTGTACACCCTCCCAGGAAACTCGAATTTGCTTTAGATCTCTGTTTATGACATCCTCCCACGTCAACCGCGGATGATCTGCTTTCTCTCTATCCCTAGACGGTTTTCAAGCCAGTCTCCCTGCCGGGGATGTTATGTGAATAGTTTTAAATATGTGTAGTCAAAGAATAAAAAAAAAAGAACTCGGCCGAAAAGAATAACCTTCTTAATCCGCAGATCGTACCCTAGCCATCTCAACCTTTCTCTCATTATAGCCCAAAAGAGCGGGACTGAACCAAACTTTTCGTACAGCCTACTGTTTGAAATAAGATCAGTCAGCCGGGTGCCCAGAACAATCCGTATGCAATCTCTCAGGAAAACATCTAGTAAATCTTCATCTGGTTTTCGGAGCATCCATGTTCCCGAGCCATATTTGACCACTGTCATCACTGTAGCTTATTTGACCACTGTCATCACTATAGCTTCCAATATTCTAATGGTTTGCAAACGTATCCTCCTATTCTTACAAATTTTGTTTAATTGTAAAAAAAAAACACCCTGAGCCTTTGCTATTCTACTTTTAACATCTTCCTGCTCTCACCGTCTTTACTAATAATACTACCAAAGTAAGTGAAGCTTTTCATCTGATCAATCTTTTCGTTACCAAATGTAACCTTTTCCTTGTCAGTCATTCCTAACCTTAGTCACTTAGTTTGCTTAACATTTATTTTCAAACCAATTCTAGCACCCTGAATTCGCAAAACCTCTAAAAGTTTATTCATTTTGCTCATATTTTGATCTAGGATCCTTCGATCATCAGCACAATCTAAATCCAGGAGATTTTTTCCTACCCATTTGATACCATGGTCTACCATTGCCTTTTCTGTGCTTCTTAAGACAAATGCATCAAAATCATCCATATAAAGGGGGATACAACACAACCCTGCTTAACCGATTTAATACAAAACCAGTTGCTAACCCCATTTCCTACATAAGTGCAGCAGTATTACCGCTAGTAACTACATAATCGCAGTAACCGCAGCAGCAGTGTTTTTGTCTGGTATAAAACAAGGATAAAACCTTTACTAAAGCCTTTCTATCAACAGAATCGAACGCTTGATCATAATCTATAAAACTGAGGACTAAAGTTGAATGATAACTCAGGTACTTCTCAATTATTAACCTAAGAGTGAAAATTTGGCCGACACATCCTCTACCTTTTCTGAAACCTCTTTTCTACCTTTTCTCTTAAAGCTTTGTCTACAGCATATCCCAGTCTAAAAAGTATCTTATTACTAAGTAATTTGCTACCTACAGAGACAAGACTAATGCCTCGATAATTACCACACTCACTTTTATCACAATTCCTATATAGTGGTTTAATTAAGGTTTTCCTAAAATGGCTAGGTAATTCCCCTTTTTCAAAAATCATATTCATAATCTTCAGTAACTTATTTGTAATCTCAGAGCCGCCATATTAATAACACACATTTACCACACTATCAGCACCTGGAGCCTTATTATTTTTTAATCCTTTTAGTACTGTCGCTAATTCTTCCTCAAAAATCATATCTTTCTTCCGATCCAAAAAGAATAGCAAAAATATCGGGGTGTCAAATAATCAGGTGTTTCATCATATTGTTTTTTTCTTTTTGGCTGTCTTTTACGCATATCTTTTGAATATTCTTTCGACACACTTAATTCCATTACTTTTTGTTCAAAACACTCAAAATTTTCTCGCTGAGATACGGAAAACTTGTAAAAAATCGTAAATATTAACAACCGTGATCAAGTCTATTGTAGAAGCTTGAATTTCTTTACTCACTTTGTTAATTCTCTCCAAAACTACATTCCATATTACAGCCATAACCGCTGTCTCAAGTTTTTCTAGATTTCTTTTTTCACTTTCAATTTCTTTACTCACTTGGTTGATCCTCTCCAAAACTCCATTCCACATTACAACCATAACCGCTGTCTCAAGTTTTTCTAGATTTCTTTTTTCACTTTCAATTTCTTTACTCACTTTATTAATTCTCTCCAAAACTCCATTCCACATTACAACCATAACCGCTGTCTCAAGTTTTTCTAGATTTCTTTTTTTACTTTCAATTTCTTTACTCACTTTGTTAATCCTCTCCAAAACTCCATTCCAAATTACAACCATGACCGCTGTCTCAATTTTTTCTAGATTTCTTTTTCACTTTCAATTTCTTTACTCACTTTGTTAATCCTCTCCAAAACTACATTCCACATTACAACCATAACCGCTGTCTCAAGTTTTTCTGGACTCAAAAGTATTCCAGTCGCTTCGTTGCGCGTTTCAGGCTCTTCGCAAAAATCATCTTTGATTGATTCTAGTCTTAATGACTTCGAACCAAGAATTTCTTAAACTCTTACAATCGTCTTCTCTAGTTGACCAGAGAGTCAAATTTATTCTTTCTAATGGTATTTCTTTCATAATTTCAGACATTTATTTTTTTTTCAGCGTTGCGTAGAACTTATGAAAAAAAAATGTAGATTTTTTGAAGCAATATAAAGAAGCGATAAACTTCTGTGGAAGATTCAGCAGCCAAAGTTGCAACCAAATTCAATCAGTGGACCGAGCAAGGAACGAAAAAAGCAAAAGGTGCTTGTTTTTTAATTTTAGCCTTTAAGCCATTGTATATATCAGCCATATGCAGAGCATTATCATGGCTGTCCACGACAATCTTCAATATTCATATCCAGGGTTTTAAATTCGGAAACAATACAAGAAAACATTTCTTCAGCTTTATGTCCTACTGAGGGCAAAAACTTTACAAATCTTTCACACGATTAACCTGTTTTTCAAAACGTATGTAATGACCAGAGTAAGTTGGTCCACATGCTCTATGTCTGGTGTAGTATCTACGAAAAAAAAATATCATGACTGTCCACGACAACCTTCAATATTTATGTCCGATGTTTTAAATTCGGAAATAATGCAGGAAAATATTTATTCAGCTTTATGTCCTACTGAGGGCAAAAACTTTACAAATCTTTCACACGATTCACCGGTTTTTCAAAACGTATGTAATGAGCAGAGTAAGTTGGTCCACATGTGCTATGTCTGGTGTAGTATCTACGATAAAAAAAAATTGTCCGCTTTTTGTATTTCGTCTTTAATTTTTTTTTTTTTTATACTTTATGACTCATCAAAGGAATAAACTCATCGTAAATGGTTTTAGACAAGTAACTGGTACGTCCAGATCCTTGATTTCCAAAACGTTTAATCGTTTAATATGACAATCTTTCGATTTTCATCATTTTACAGATGATTTCTGTTTGTTCTTCTTTTTTCATTTTGGCCTTCCTTTTATACTCAGCTCCACTAAGTCGCTTTAATCTATCGCTCATTTTAATAATTTTTATCCAAAACTTAAATGGAAAAGATAATAGATTTATTTCTTGTTTACAGTAGTTAAAAATGTAATTATGGCTAAGTAACTATGAGCGATTTATTTCTCAATAAAATAATAATATTATCATATATACTACTTACCTATTATAAATAAGTTACTGTGTTAATGTAATTTACAAAAAACTTGTAAACAAAATTACAGCAAACACTCAGAACAAATTTTATTATATTCTCAAGAAAAACTTAAACTGTTATAATTCAAAAGAAGCACCCATAGTTAATTTTTATATAGTCAATTCTATATATATATATATATATAGACTAATGCTTCATAAACTTATAACTATAAAATTTGTTGTTTTTTTTTGTATGAGCCGACAAAATACTACCGACAACGTCAGTAAAATTTGCCAACAAAATACAGTGTACACATCAAATAAATTTGATAGTCTATTCAGGGATTTTAAGAATTTTAAACAAAAACAACGCCAATAAAGTGATCGCGCCGCAGTGTATTAAAATAACAAAGACATATCTCAATATTTGTTCCTTTAAGTTATATTTATTATTGTTAATTTTTTGGATTACTCCAAATTTAAGCCGCCCCCAAATTTTGTCACCCATGTGCGCTGCTTGCACACCGCCTAGATACAGACCCGGTACATTCAATACGTAGGACGCTAGCGCTATCGTTTCAGCTTCGGTCTATTTGAACATTTCTTCGGAATTTTTATTAAAATCCGCCACCCCCTAAAATTTGCCACCCTTGGCTTCAGCCTACTGGTAAATCCACCACTGCTTGTTGGTAAAATAGGCTCTGGCCATAACTGAGCTCAGAACTTTTGTTTATCTATCTATAGTATCTATAAGAAAACGAGCTACAAAATACTGATATCAGTAAACCCTAGCCTTAAGATTCGTTAAAAAGCAATGTCCGATGGATCTTCCTTTTTTTTTCTTTTTTTTTTTTAATGTTGACGGTACAAGTGAGCTATTACAATAATGAAAGCGTATGCTCAACTGAGAGTTATTTGGTTCTTGTAGTTCGGCTAAGATTTTTTTGTTTGTAAAAAAAACAACAATATATCTGAGAGGGAACCTGACAGAAAAATCTATTAAGAAAGATACAATGTAATTTTTTTTTTTAATGTTGACGGGACAAGTGAGCTATTACAAAAATGAGAGCGTATGTTCAAATGAAAGTAATTTGGTTCTTGTAGTTCGACTAAGATTTTTTTTTGTGCAAAAAAAAACAACAAAAAAAAAACAAGAGATTTGAGAGGAAACCTCATAGAAAAATCTATTAAGAAAGATACAACGAAAAAAAGGAAATCCTCACCCTTCGTCAATCTCGCTCAGAGCCAGCTCACCCAATTTATTAGGATGTAGCATTTCTTCAAGTATACTGAAACCAGAAATGATGACATGTGCTACCAACGAGCTAGCGTTATCAGCATATGGTTTTGCAATAATTTCATTTATTACTGACATGGCTTCAAATGCAACCGCATACCGTCCACATGTGGCTTCTAGATCCTGAGTTGAAAAAGGAACTGTTTAGGATGTACCGTTAAACCGTAATAAAAGATGGTGAATTTTGCCCTTTAAAAATGACACCTGAAAGACGGCTGGAATATTAGTCCAATCCCAAATACAAGCAAATCCAAAAGAATAACTATTTTAGATTTCGCAAAAAATCGTCTATTATAATTGAAAGAAAATAGCAGAGAAGGGGGAAAACACTTCCAGGAAACTGCTGAGTCATCAAGTCCTGAGAAACTCTAATAATTTCATTCAAATAGATCAATCTCTAAATAATCTAGTTTGTGTAAAAAGGGATTGTCTATAATATCCGCTCCGCTACGAATATTATTCGATTGAGCAATATGAGAACTAGTGCTAACCTCATCAAAACAAAGCTTAAAAGCCTTTGAATTATTTCAATTTTGATTTGCTTAATTGAAAAAACCGAAGAAAATACTCGAAAAACATTGATCTTATTATCTTATTCACTATGCAGTCATCATCTGCTACAATTGAAAAAAATATATAAAGTCTCTTTTTTCCATTGTCGGTCTAACAAGGCTTAAAAGACCATTACATAGCTCCCAAACGTAGCTTCTAAATACTTCAATTTCTCTTTTTCTTCCACCTATACATCTTATTTGAAAAATCCTTATAAACTGACAAAATCTCTGGTTTATCTCAAAGTTAAAGTAATTACTTTAAGGTGACAAAATACCTTAAAGATCACCCTTTATAAACTTTTTCAGTTTGTTGACAATTAGTAGGGAGGCTTGCCAAAACTTGCCATAGCATTTAACTTCTCGGGTTTTGTGCTGGAGATAGAGATATTTAGTTTCAATGGAACTTACGTCATCAGTTTAATGGGAGTTTGGATTCTGCTTTTTCGATTAATTGGAGTAGAATTTTCTTTTTAACGTTCAGGAAAGTGCAGTCCCTAAAATCTTCTATTATATCTGCTAGGTAAACACTAAAAACCAGCTCTAAGGAATTATCGTTCGAGCAATTCAGCGGCTTTGAAAGATCCCTATGGTGTCAACCAAAGTGATTCACCAGCCAAAGATCACCAACAAAAGGATCACCAACAAAAGGATCACCAACAAAATCACCAACGAAAAACAGATCACCAACAAAAGGGGCATAAATTTTCACTGTCTTCTTAGTCAAACTACAAATTCTCGACAACCATTTGCTAATTGGCCCCTTTGTCTTTGTAATGGTCAGCAATGATTTTTAAGGTACTGCCTCAACTTGTAAAAAAAACATTGTATTAAAGTTTGAACATTTGCCGAAAGAAAGGCAGGTTTGTGAAATATTCAGCCTAAAATACTGTTATTACAGACCAAGCACAGACAGACCACCTCAGAGTCTTGAAAATGTGATCAAAATTAAACAAGATAAATCTAAAAAGTAAACATGTTTCTGTGAGTTTTAAATAATGAAACAGGTCGTTTTATAGAAAACTAGGTCCTTCATATAATAAAATAAAAAAAAGTCTTTTTAACTGAAAGCGAGAAGCGACATTAAAACTTAAAACGAACAGAAATTACTCCGTACATGAAAGGGGCTTCTCCCTCCTCAGCGCCCTGCTCTTTACACTAAAGTTTGACTCTTTCTCTTAACTCTACTTTTTAAGACAGTAAAAAACTTTAGCGTAAAGAGCAGGGCGCTGAGGAGGGAGCAGCCTCTTTCATGTACGAAGTAATTTCTGTTCGTTTTAAGTTTTAATGTCGCTCCTTACTTTTAGTTTAAAAAAAACTTGTTTTTTTTTATTTAATTTCTGAACGTTTTTGAATTAATGCATGTTTTAGTTTTGGCTCTCCGCACAAGAATAATTCAAACGAAATTAGCATATTATTTTTTTTTTGGCTAAATAGCTTTCTCATAGTTTTGACCGGACAATTTTGAGAAAAAAATGAGCGGGGGAGGAGGCCTAGTTGCCCTCCAATTTTTGGGTTACTTAAAAAGGCAACTCGTTCTGTGACTACGTATACCATTTATTTTTTGTACCAAATACCATTGGTTTAAAGCCTAGTTTTTTGTTTTTGTTTTTAATATGCAAAAGTCTTGTTTTTAATGCGGGCAAAGAGGGGTACTTGGCATTTTTCACTCCTTATTTAAGTCCTTTATTGGAGAAGGATACCAGAAGCAGTTGCGAAAATCTAAATTTCAAATATGTTTTACTTCCCTGTCTTAATAAAGTACTGTCCCTTTTCTAATTTATTTTCTATAACTAAATAGATCGCAACATGTTTCAAAAATTGAAGTTTTCAACAATCATTGATTCTGTTTTTTATAATAGATCCTGATTTCAACATTCCTTGGTGAGACTGTGGTTAGTCCTGAAAATCATATATCAAACAGTTCGTGGTAACGAACTGTAGTAAAGAGCGACCCGGCTCAATAGTAAACGAAACTCTAAAAAATGGAAGTTTGATGCTAATAGATACGCCAAAAGAATCATATTTGTATGCTGATTTTAAATATATAAGTTTCATTAAATTTAGTCTTACTCATCAAAAGTTACGAGTCTGAGAAAATTTGCCTTGTTTTGGAAAATAGGGGGAAACACCCCTAAAAGTTACAGGATCAGAGAACCCTACTGTAGAAGTTTCAAGCTCCTATCTACAAAAATGGGGAACTTAGTATTTTTTGCCAGAAGACCGATCACGGTGCGTGTTTATTTGTGTGTTTGTTTATTTACAAACACACATTAACACGCACAATTACACACACAATAAACACACAATTAAGTTATTTACTGTTTTATAAAGTAGAATTGAGAGAAAGAGTGAAACTTCAGCGTAAAGAGCGGGACGTTGAGAAGGGGACAGCCCCTTTTATACACGGAGCAATTTCTGTTCGTCTTAAGTTTTAATGTCGCTCCTTACTTTCAGTTAAAAAACTTGTTTTTTTTTATTATTTAATCCAAGACTAGGATTTTAAACCAGATTTTACTCAGAAACACTTGAAGTGACTTTATTTTTTACCCTTTTTTACTGAATACTATAGGACATCACCTATTCTAGTATTAAATAAAAAAAAACATAAAAATAGACGACTTAATAAGCAAATTCTTTTTATTCCATTTTCAAAATTCGATCTCTTTTTCTAGAGCACTATAGTCTATTACTTATGATTTTTTTTTTTTATGTCGATAAATAAATTCAACAGTAGCCCGAGAACAAATGAGTATCCTCCAGATTCTGCTTTAAATCATATCATGAGTGATGATTTATCACTAGGAAGGTGGTAGTAACAATGTTTGAGAGTAGATTGGGAGAGAGATGGAGGAAAGGAGAGAAAGACAGAAAAGAAAGGAGAAAGACAGAGATACAGAGAGAAAGAAAGACATAACGATAGGCGGAAAAGAAAGAGAGAGAGAACAAAATGGTTGTGGTACCTTATTCTCTTTAACACGAACAAAACGAAAAACAAGGTCAACAAGATCTTGATCTATCCACAACAAAGATGAGTTCCAAATGACCAACTGATTGAGACATCGAAAAACAAGTGTCAAAATTTGCTTCGTCAGTGGGTCAAAAATAGGTGGAAAATGAGGATTCTTCGAGCCAGTCTCCAAGATTCCTAAATTCAAAACAAAAGAAATGTTTATTCAAAGAAGGTAGACAAATCTTGAGATTGTATGTTACCTCTAAGTAGATCCGTTCCTAGGGTTGGTGATCCCCCAAGAAAAATGATTACAGCACCCCCTCCCGACTCAAATATAAGCAAAAAAGCGAAATCGAAGTAAAAAATTTGATCAAATAGGGCAATCCCCAAGCGGTAAGGCCCTCCCCTCCAAGCTGCGGCACCCGGGGCAGCTGGCCCAGTTGCCCCTCCGTTTGAACGGCTCTGCCTCTGAGCTACATTACTAGTATAAGATATTGATTGCTGGAATAAGGAATTGTTCCAAAAACAATCACTAAACTACATATTATTTCGGGCATATTTGTTTGCCCAAAATTCATGAACTCAAATATCTGCAGGTTAAAACCCGAAAAACAAGAAACTACATGCCCGTTTTATTAAGCTATATTTTCTTTCTAGGACTTATTTAACAAATTTTAATGCCAAAAATTGTCACAGGATTTCATAAAAATTTGTATTTCTTTGGAAAGGAATAGTACATGTGAAGAATTGATCAATGTATGGCAAATGCACGTAAATATGACAGACACCGTAAAAGTAATAGGATTTGGGAATTCAGGATTCTTGGCTCCAAATGGCCCTTCCTCTGCAGCGCAAGAGCTTTTTGAATGCAGGACCTGCCAAAAGAAGTAGATCGTCGATATAGACTTTTTTTTAGCATATTTTGGCACGAAAAGCAAATCATAGGAAGTCTTACCAGGCTGAGCTAGTTTTTAGATTTTGCTAATAAGATTTAAAATTTTAAGCCAATTTAAAACTAGGCCCTAATCGGTAAAAGTTACCACGAACTGTTTGACCTAGACGAGTGGGAGCCCTGATCCATAAAGCTAGAGCAAAATCATTTTTTTTTTCTAAGCCAAGCCTCGAAAGCTTGAATTATTAAGAGACCTTGAAGCATTTTCCACAATATTGAATTGCGAATCCGATTCAACTGCGTTTTCGGTAACCAGAATACTAAAGAATACCCGGAATTTCACTTGAACACATCTGTCATCGTAACCAATGTTAAAGGGATCATCGTTAAAGGGATAATAACAGTCCAAAATACGTTAAGGCACCTCCTCCAATAGCCCCGGCTACAAGTGCTAGGAAGGACAAGTTTACTTTTTTAAAAATGCATCAAAGGCCATCTTTATAAATTTTGCAGCTCTAGTGAATCAGCTTGAGAAGGCTTTGGGGAGAAGGTGTGCATTAGTTAAGACAGAGCTGTCACAGAATCAAGGAGTCAAAAAATAGAGACTTTATGGAATTTTTTTGCCGAAAAAGTGACCTTTAGGGACATTCATGACACCGAAAAAGGAACCAACAGGAACCTTGTCTTGTTGTTCTTCACCGTATAAACGACACAATCAACCTCATACTCGATATTCACATCGATCTCTCAAAAATGTGAAACCTGGATGGTCAGCAACAATCACCGGTAATGTTGTCACCTTCTGGAAAGAAGCGGGTAATATCAAGATGATCCGACCGCTTCCATCTTCTTGATTATTTTTGCATTTTTAATTTTCAACTATGAAGGCAAAAAAATTGGAAAAAAAACAAACAACCACTTCAATTAATGACCAACAAATAATGAAAAGCCTGTGACATCTCAAAATCACTTGTCTATTTTTTTTTTTTCCTGTAGACTTTTTCAAAAATGCAGTTAACAGCAACAGCTTTTTTTCTGTTCTGAAAGAACGATTTCAAATTACAATTGAACCGGAAGTTACAGTTGAGTTACAAGTCAATAACATTTACCATTTCTGGATTTCTTTTATTTGAGTATTTTCTAAAATAGTTTTCTAATTTTTGATCACTATGGGCCCAGGGTCGTTCTTTGCAAGGTTGCAACTACCGCTGCAATGATGGTATAAGAATTATGTACGGAAGGGCTCCACATCAATGATGACACTGGTGAATTAATAGTCCATTAAGAGCGAGCTAAGAGAAAATGTCGAATCTCTGGTAACACATATATAAACAACGAAAACAAAGAAGCTCGGTAACTTAAATGACTCCAAAGGCAAAGGACGTCAAAACTTTGCATCCATCCTTATCACAAAGACTTTGACACTGTAGCCTTGAAATTATTCTGCAGCCTTCAGGATGCTAAAGGTCACTAACACTTTAGCGTAAAAGACTAGGCGTAAAAATTTTAGGAGCTTTAGGGGCCAATTTAGGATCTTTAGGGTCCAAACACCAGTTTGGACCTTGAGGGTCTAGTACCGTTATACATACATACATACATACGGATCTAATGTGCACTTCAATCGGCTGCTTAAAGAACGTTGGATGGATTGTACTTTAATCTTTTTCATTTAGAATCATCCAGAGAGGAAACCCCGCCAGAACATATCGTAACACAAAGATGCAATAAACCTTTGCTAGGGCAAGACGATTGTTAAACCGTTTACAAAAAGCAGTAGATCGTGCCCTTTGCGGACTCTCACAGGGAAATGCAAGATCATTAATTTACGTGCAGACTCTATACCCGAAACAACAGGCAGGTTAAGATATGTCAGCTACTATACAGAAACTCTGTATCACCAAAACAAGCGGTTATCGAACCAGAAACTTTGGCTTTATAATTTCTGATAGACAAGAGATTTTCACTATTTAAATGGTAAGACTAATGTTCGAAAATATGGTAAGTAAAATCCCTCGTTCATAAAATACAACTGTAAGTTCCCAATTCCATTTGAATGGTGGCCCTTCTTCCAAAACTTTACAATAATGTAGCTCTAAAACAAATTATGTATTTACTGCCACTCTACTGAAACTTTTAGAGAATATAACCGTCTTGTTAGAAGGAAGTATATGTTTTTTTTTAGATGCATCAAATTTTTGTGGACTCATACCTTAGGCGCTGGAATAGTTCTTTACCAGTTTACAACACATGCCGCTTCCATGACAATATAGCCTACCGGATCTACGTACCAGACGTCTTAAGCTCAATTCTCGCTTTAAGCAAACCTAGCCATGAAGGCAAAATTCCAGTTTAATGTTTCATATATGTTGCTGTTTTTGAAGTCTTGATTTATTTCCTTTTTTGATATACTCACTTTCCCCCTTCTATGTATCACGGGTTAAATAAATACAAACACACACGTTTAATTTAATTTCAGTCTTAAATCTATGCTGTATAGACAAAGACATTTATGCAGAAATAAAATTGTTCCTGGAATGAGAGGGGGGAGAATTAAAAAACACACAAAAAAGGTGTATTATAAGGAATTACACGCAAATATATGAAACTATAGAAAAACGGAAAACATAAATATTTTGAAGGGAGGGGGATACTAAAGCCTCTCTTTCATATGTGCCTTGCTCTAAGTGTCAATATAATCTTAAATACCCTCCAACTTACCTTTAAAAAGAGTTAGAATACGTGGAAGGTAGCCTGAGAAGTGTTTTATGAGGTCTCTCTTTCGTTCAAAAGTTATATTTTCTCTGTTGCTTGAAAATTCCTCGACTGTTGTTTGTAAGAAAATTAAACCAAGAAGCATAGATTGTGGATCCGATGTCATCTAGAAAAAAATGTAGAATTACAAGTTTCTGTATATTAACGGTAAATTATCATTTGTAAGAAAATAAAGCCAATGAAAATGGACGAGTCTCAGAACAACCCCAGTTGCACTACTGCCTGCAAGTCCAGTGGACATGGTCAGCCATAAATCTTTTTTGAGGGATCTCCAATTGCATTTTTTGAGGGATCTCCAATTGCATTCAAATGGCTCACAGAACTCGCAGACTATTTGAACTATCCTTACTCGTTAATCAGACACGACAACTATTTCGTTGTTATTTCTTTTTTTTCAACTTCAACTTTTTTTCAAAACCAATAAGAGTTTGAGGTCGTACTATTTAAATAATAACTAATCCATTTCCAATCAATCTTTATTCCTGGTTAGTTGTAAAGCTAGTTTCGTTTTGTTATAGAGCTAGCTGTGAGGAGTCAATTAGCTCTAAACGTCACCTAATCCAAAAATTCATCCCCGGATTAGGGAATAGACACCACCTGCAAAAGAAACACAAAACCATGAATTTGGTTGAACAAATTGAAGGGATAATTTAAGACAATAAACAGCAAATAAGATTATGGCTCGTAATAAAACTGAAGAGAGAAGCATAGATAGTCCATATGACACAATCAAAAACATAAGAAATTTAAAATAAACGCTAAGTTATTCTAATATAGTTAAATAATATAAACGATAAGATTTAATTATAATCCAGCCTAGTGTCACAAGCTTCACATCACACGACATCAAGAAAATAAATGCATAAATGAAAGAAATAGTGTCAGACTAACCACGATAAAACAAACAAATTGTAAAATCAAACTAAAAAATATTTCAGACCAGAGGAAGGAAATGAGGAAGGATAATGCGAACGATTTTCTTTGAATTTTCTTTGAACAATCACAAACCTTTTTATTTTCTGTAAGTCAATGATTAAATCCATTATTGTTTAGTTTGTCTGCCCAAAGTAAGAACTCTTTCAAACAGTTCATGGTAACAAACTGTAAACAAGGAGCGACCGGGCGAAATATTAACTGAAATTCTAAAAAACGAAATTTTGATACCAATAGATACATCACAAGAATAAAATTTTTATGCTGACTTCATAAGTTTCATCAAGTTTAGTCTTACCCATCAAAAGTTACGAACCTGAAAATATTTGCCTTACTTTCGACAAAAGGGGCAAACACCCCCTAAAAGTTATAAAACCTTAATGAAAATCTATTCATTAAGTATAGTTATTCTAGTATAGTTAAATAATAAAAACGATAAGATTTGATTATAATCCAGCCTAGTGTCACAAGCTTCACATCACAAGACATCAAGAAAATAAATGCATAAATGAAAGAAATAGTGTCAGACTAACCACGATAAAACAAACAAATTGTAAAATCAAACTAAAAAAGATTTCAGACCAGAGGAAGTAAATGAGGAAAGATAATGCGAACGATTTTCTTCGAACAATCAAAAACCTTTTTATTTTCTGTAAGTCAATGATTAAATCCGTTATTGTTTAGTTTGTCTGCCCAAAGTAAGAACTCTTTCAAACAGTTCATGGTAACAAACTGTAAACAAGGAGCAACCCGGCGCAATATTAACTGAAACTCTAAAAAACGAAATTTTATATCAATAGATACATCACAAGAATCAAATTTTTATGCTAACTTCATAAGTTTCATTAAGTTTAGTCTTACCCATCAAAAGTTACGAACCTGAGAATATTTGCCTTACTTTCGACAAAAGGGGCAAACACCCCCTAAAAATTATAGAACCTTGATAAAAATCGAAAACATCAGATTCAGCGTATCAGAGAACCAAACTGTACAGGTTCCAAGCTCCTATCTACACAAATGTAGAAATTCGTATTTTTTGCCAAAAGAAAAATCACAGATACACGTTTATTTGTTTTTTATTTGTTTGTTTTTCTTCGCATGGGTGATCATATTGACCCAATGGTCCTAGAATATAGCAAAAGGGCTCTTTCGAAGGGAAATTAAAAGTTCTAGTGCTCTTTTTAAGTGACCCGAGAAATTGAAGGTCAACTAGGCCCCCTCCCAAGCTCATTTTTTTTCCAAAGTCACCCGATCAAAATTTTTTGATAGCCATTTTCTTCAGTATAGTCGAAAAATCTAACAAATATTTATTTAAGGATGACTTAATCCCCCACACGAGGCAAAGGGCTGCAAGTTGTGAACTTTAGTCATTGTTTATATATAATATTGGTCATTGGGAAGCATACAGACGTCTTCAGAGGGGGGGTCAAGGGGAGAAGATTACGTAGGAAGATCTTTCCATGGAGGAATTTTCCATGAAGGGGGCACCAGATTTTTCAGCATTATTTATAAAACGATCAAAAATTAAATAAAAAAACTTTTAGGTACTTTCAAAAGAGATATTTATTCTAATTAAACCCTGTGTGATTTAGGGGTCATTCTTAAAGGATTGGAGCAAAATTCAAACTTTAGCGAAAAGAGCGAGGTATTGACAAGGGGGGGACACTCATTGACACTCACAGACGTAATAATTTCTGTTCATTTTAAGACCATGCAGAAATGAATAGCCTACATGCGTAATCGAAGCATTTCCACCTTCATCAAACTAATTTGGTACGGAATGAGGGATTGTTTCTAGACAGGGGCAAAAAATTAAAAAACCAAAATCATAGGAAAATTAGATGGATATGTAAGAAACTACAACATAAAACCAATAGATCAACAAAGCTGAAGGACAGCAGTTAGAGGCCCGTCTCCCTTCCCTCCTACGTGCCCATGGCTGTATGAATTTGTGTCTCTGCATTGCTGTTTTTACAGTTTTTGTATGTTTTTTTTCTGATTATTTGAAGTTTCAGACTCTTGTCAATTGTAATTATCTAGAGTTTTGGATAATTGGATTTTAGATAAAAGGTTTTCTCAGATTTCTAGACCTGCAGATATTTTTGAGTTGACCCAAATTTGCAGATCACCTGTTTAAAACCGGGATTGAACAAAAATTATATAATTTGATGAGAGTAATGAGAAATTAGAACGAAGGAAAATACTAAAGCTAAAACCTAGTTAGGAACAAAATTACATTTAACCATTATGTTTATTGAGGTAAGTTCAAACTATCCCAGAACAGTTCGTATTCGAAAAACAAAATTATAACTATCAAACAGTTCGTGGTAACGAACTGTAGTAAGGAGCGACCCGGCTCAATAGTAAACGAAACTCTAAAAAATGGAATTTTGATGGTAAAATATACACCTAAAGAATCAGATTTTCATGCTGATTTTAAATATATAAGTTTCATCAAATTTAGTCTTTGTCATCAAAAGTTACGAGCCAGAAAAAATTTGCCTTATTTTAGAAAATAGGGGAAAACACCCCCTAAAAGTCACATAATCTTAACGAAAATCACACCATCGCATTCGGCGTATCAGAGAACCCTGTAGCAAAATTTGCAAGCTCCTATCTACAAAAATGTGGAATTTCGTATTTTTTGCCAGAAGACAAATCACGGGTGCGTGTTTATTTGTTGTTTTTTTCCCCCAGGGGTCATCGTATCGACCAAGTGGTCCTAGAATGTCGCAAGAGGGCTCATTCTAACGGAAATGAAAAGTTCTAGTGCCCTTTTTAAGTGCCCAAAAAAATTGGAGGGCACCTAGGCCCCCTCCCACGTTCATTTTTTCTCCAAAGTCAACAGATCAAAATTTTCCGCATAGTAGAAAACCATAATAACTATGTCTTTGGGAATGACTTACTCCCCCACAGTCCCTGAGGGAGGGGTTGCAAGTTACAAACTTCAACCAGTGTTTACATATAATAATGGTTATTGGGAAGTGTACAGTCGTTTTCAGTGGATTTTTTTTGGTTTTGGGGGTGGGGTTGAGGGGAGGGGGTTACGTGGGAGGATTTTTTCCTTGGAGAAACATGTCATGGGGGAACAGAAATTCAATGAAAAGGGTGCAGGATTTTCTAAAATTACTATAAAAAAAAAACACAATGAAAAAATAAACACGGAAAAGGTTTTTCGATTGAAAGTAAAGAGTAGCATTGAAACTGAAAACGAACAGAGATTATTACACATATGAGGGGTTCCAAAAATACTTTAGCATAAAGAGCGAGGTATTTAGGAGGAGATAAATACCTCACTCTTTATGCTATAGTATTTTCAGTAATTTCAATTATTCTACGGCCTTTCTGATTCACGGGTCATCCTTGAAGAATTGGGACAAAACTTACGACTTAGTGTAAAGAACGAGGTGTTAACGAGGGTACAAACCCCCTCATATACATAATAAAAATTAAA
>NW_027062717.1:0-27910 GCF_032884065.1 Artemia franciscana
ACTATGAGGCCATAATCAATATGGGGTCTTATATATGATTTATAAAATTGGATTAGTGTTTTTTCATTACAGCCCCAAGGTGTGGCTATTAGCCTTTTAATTATTCTTGTTTTTCTATAGCACTTTTTTATTGTATTTGTGATGTGGAGGTGGAAATTTAGTTTTTGGTCAAGTATGAGCCCTAGGTAATTAATTTGATTGTCCTCTGGGATAAGTATTCCATTTAATGTTAGCCTAGCATCATAATGATTTCGCTTATGGTGGAATTGGATAATTTTTGACTTTGTGGGTGCAGTAGGTAAAATGGACTTTTGGGAGAACTTTTCAAATTGGAAAAGTGCATTTTGCAACTTTGAATGCGTAATCTCGAAGGTATTGCCAGTTGCCCATAATACCAGATCGTCAGCGTACTGTAGATTGGTATGTGGGAGGTTCATGTCCCACAGAAAAAGTGAAAATAGGAGGCAGCTCAGGACTGCACCCTGTGGAAGGCCTTTGGTTATTGAAGTTTTGGGTGAAGAGGCTGAACCTACACAAACAATGAAACTTCGGTTTTCTATAAAGGATTTTATGAAGGATACAAGTTTGGGGGGTAGTCCAAGGTTTGTAAGTTTAACTAATAGAATCTGGTGGTCAACATTATCATAAGCTCCTTCAAAATCTAGGAATGCAGCAGTTAAGACATTATTTTTTGATAGGGATTCATTTATTGCATTTGTTAACACTATGAAAGCATCTGTTGATGAGTGGTGTTTCCTGAAGCCAGTTTGAGTATGAGGTATCAGATTATTCTTCTCAACAAACCAAAGCAGCCGATGGTAAATCATTTTCTCCATTAATTTTCCCAGCACTGGGGTAATCATTATGGGTCTATATGACTGAGGGTCATGTTTAGGTTTATTTTTCTTTAAAATTGGTATGAGAGATGAACATTTCCAGATATTAGGGAATGTGGATGTAGCCCATGCATGGTTATAGCAATTTAGGAGCTCCTGTTTGTACAAAGGGGAAAGATTCTTTATCCATATAGGGTGTATATTATCATAGCTACTTGTAGCATTGGCCTTGATATGCTGAATTGCATTATTCAATTCATGTATCGAGAAGGGATGGTTTATATATTCTGAACCTGGTCGGGGCTGGTAAATAGGATTTGTCATGATTGACAAAAACTTGAAGTGAAATAGTTTTTTTATTTTCTTCCGTTTCTTCTAAGAAACACATGGGGTGCGTTTCTTTACTTGTCCGATTATTAATCTGATTAATCCAAGCGTTTCTTTAGACACATATGACGTCAGAGGTTAGTCGGATTATCCCCACAAACGCTCAAGATTACTTGTCCGTGGGCTGGCACTTTATAACCCCCAAATAAAAAGATTATTTGAGGATTGTGACGTCAATGCTATATATTTTTTTAAATGGATAAACATGTGAAATCGTTAAGTCTAGAGAAAAGACAAGGAAACTGTAAATAATAGAAATAATCTTAGCTTTTCAGTGACCTGTAAGTAATATTATGCATATTCCTTAGTATCTAAAGGGTTTTTGGTGTTCTAGGCCTGTCTTGCATAGGCTAAGCTTCATAAGGAGTCAGAAGAAAAGTTTTTTTGTTATTAAAAAGGTTGATTCTTAGGGAGGCAGCTATCACATTGGTGAGTTAGTCAAATGTTATTATATCAAACAGGCCTAGTTTGTAAACCATCCTATAATTTTTAGTTGAAAAAAATTTAGAATGATTAGGCCAATACCTATAGCCTTTTATATAGTCTATATTTGTTGAGATTGCTATTTAAACTGGATTTTTAAGATAAAGTAGGGGTAAAATTTTACTTTAGCTACTTTTGGCTATCTTTGAAAGAGGTTAGGCTAGGAAAATGAAACTTTCAGGGATGTGTCTACAGGCTAAAGTATGTCCCAGGAAGGTATTTTGAAGTACCTACTTCTACTTCTTTTCCCTCTAAAGGGTCCTGAAATTTTTTGGGTGCCTTATTTTTTGGTTATCAGTTTCTTTTTCCCTGGCCTTAGTTCTTAAATATTCTGGCCTTAGACAACTCCTGTTGATTGAGCAGAACTTTAAGCCATAACACTGTTTTTTTTCTAATTCTAGAAATAATCTTTTATGCCACCTCATTATAGGTTAAATATATGGCTTATATTATTTATTCCCCATGAATTTTTGTTTTATTTGATTTCATTGATGTCAGTTGCTTTCTGTTAAAAATACATATATTTTTTTAAATCAAGCTTCTTCTTTTATGAAAAAATTTGAACTGTTTCTTTTTATATATTGTATAAAATGTAAAGGAATACCTGGCCCTTCATTTCACAATTCAACTGAAAGTATTTGAGGCATCTTACATCAAAATTCATTTGACACATTTTAATGGTTTTTTTTAGATGACATAGGTCACCATTAAGGTTTTGCATTTACTTTGCTAAAAATTGTCTTAAAAAGTGCCAAGTTTAGAGAGTTATGTTAATATTTTTCTTGCTGATGAGTATAATTGTTTTTAAAATTCCTTCTGTTTAAAGCATTTTAGAGAGATTCTGAGCCAACCATGGGTATATTGTTGTTACAAATGATTTTTCTCAAATGGGCTTGTGGAAAACAAGTAGAACATATAATTTCACTTTTTTATTATTTCAAGACCAGAATATCACAAAACTAAGCATTAATATTGCTGATTGTACCTTAAGTAAATACAATCCCTGATGGAGTTTTGTTGATACCTGTTTAAAAATTTATTTGTCTTAATGAAATACATATTGTTTGTGGGACAGCAATGAGCAACTATGACTTGAGTTGTTTTTTTTTTCAATATTTTCTTTTTTCCAAATAATTTTTGTTCTCTGGTGACATTTGTGTTCCTTCCTAAGTGGCTGGCACTCTAGGTTGAGAATCCTTTATCCAAAGGGCACAGGTTTAATTTCTGGCATTAGCAGTTTATTTGGTTTGGGATGAAGGTCAGTGATGTAACTCTGTAAGTTCAGCCAGAATTGGCCCAAACTTAACAGGTTACCTAGAGAAATCTGGGGGTCAGTAAGCAGGAAGGACATGCAAAAGCATAGGATGACTGGCCCCTAGCTTCCTATTGCACTTCCTGTCTAAAGGATTACCTGGTCCTTTACTAGGCTTCTGAGTTAGCCATAGGAGCTTTCTTTTAAACCCATTAAATATAAGTACAAAGGAAGAAATGCCAGTAAGGTGGTCCTTCCTTTTCAATGAATTTTTGATGTACAGACAACAGTGTAGGTCATAAGAATTGGCTGGTGAATGTTTTGCAAGGTTTAAAAATTTAGGGCAATTGCTCAGGTTGAAAACTGAGCACAAAAGTAAAATTTTGTGAATGGTTTTTCTTTGTGAATGTTATATTTATGTCATGTCCAGAATTTTAAAGTTAATCTTCATTGTTTTGTTTTAATTTCCATGGCTCTAGGACTTTAGTGTATAAAAACCTACTTATGTCCATCCATTTTCTTTTAAACAGAGAGGAGTTCTATGTTTCCTAGCTTCAATAAATTTATATGCAATTTTGAGACCAGGGTTACAAAGTAGGTCAAAACTTGCAAGTGGAACTATGATATGACTAATTAATTTGTAAGATATGTATATCAATTTAAAGATTTAAAAAATTATGTAGAAAACAAACAAGACAAATAAATAAAAGTATCCCTTTACAACCATTTAATTAAGTGTAACAAATGTAGATCATCCCTAAGATTGAAATGAACAAAGCTTCAATTATGAATCTGTTTTCTTTAAACAGACTGAAGGGGCAAACCTCCAAGCTATGACAAATTCAATCTCACTTTTGATCTCTTTCCTTTTCAATAGGAACTTTCTTTGTATTTTTTTCAACCAAGTAAAAACAGTAGGGACATGATCAGGTATAAGTGACCTTCCACTAAGCCTACATACCCAGGGGAAAAATGTGCAGCTACACTAATAATTGGTAATTTTTTTGTTGTTCATATGTTTGATTTACAAATAAAGTGAACATACTCCTTGATGCCTTTTTATGTTTTTTACATACATAATAAGTGCTTCAAGTACAAGTTTTTGAGCTCTTGAAAATGACCAAAGTATACTCAAATAGTTTTTGGGTATAAAAAAGCTTAAAACATTGGTCTCAAACTTACTGTTTCATTATTAATCCATTTTTACATGTTGTATAATCTATGAGCACTGATTTTCCACAATTAAGTTGGATTAATAAATTTTACAATATTATGCTGTATTTCTTCATCTTTGATGCCAAATTTTCAATTTAAGTATGAGTTTTTGGTCATTTTTGACAAAATAATGTATGTTTTTCACTGCCAAAATTTGTTAGGTTAAGTAAGGTCAAAAAGTACTTAAACTTGAACTAGCAACATAAGCAATTATTATATTTGTAAAGAACATACAAAAAGGCATCAAGTGGTATATTCACTTTATTTGTAAATCAAAATATGAACAACAAGAAATTCACCCCTAACATGCCTAATTTGCAAATATATAGCCCAAATTATATATTTCCAATGTTTTCTGCCACCTTTTACTTGTTTTTCCAGTTCTTATTTTGCCACAGTTGCCTCAATTAACAGGTACTAGGGTTGAGGGATAGATTGGCAGAATCAATAGAAAATATGTAATTTCAGCTTCCATATTAGAAGGGTTGGGGCTAAAGTAGAGCAGGGCTGCATGTAGAAAGCTATAATTATTATGTAAATTACAAAGAATCATCTTTTTTTAACAGGTTTTCTTCTATAGGTCTACAGGTCCTTCTCTTGGCTTATACCACATCAAGCATTATATAACCAGAGAAGAATAAGTAGCAAAAAGCTATATATACATAAGCACATGTTATTTAACAATGACTTCTCTAGTGCTTAACTCTGACCCCTTAGTAATATTAACAAGAAATGAGGGTAAAACTGGTGCAAACAGTATTACTGGCTTTCATATAAAGTGAATGTACCACTTGATGCCTTTTTTATGCTCTTTACAAATATAATAATTGCTTCTACTGCAAATTCAGATTTAAGCACTTTTTCACCTCTTGACCTCTTCAAAATGACCTATAAATGGGGTCATTACAAATCTGTAATAGTTTAGAAACAAATTTGGGCTATATATTTGCACATCGGGGGTGGGGGTATAGCATAGCATATATTATATATGTTAACTAACCATTGCTGTTTTTTTTTAATGTGTTTATGCACATCAAATTTTAATGCGAAGAGAAATCACCAGTGCAACAGCACACACATAAAAAAAAAATTCCAGCAATGGTTAGTTTACATATTTAATATATGCTATGATTTACCCCCACCCCCTGATGTGCAAATATATAGCCCAAATTTGTTTCTAAACTATTACAGATTTGTAATGATCCCATATATAGTTCATTTTTAAGAGGTCAAAAAGTGCTTAAATCTGAATTTGCAGTAGAAGCAATTATTATATTTGTAAACAGCATTAAAAAAGGCATCAAGTGGTATATTCACTCTATATGAAAGCCAGTAATACTGTTTGTACCAGTTTTACCCGATGGTAAAACTGGTACAAACATATATAGGTAACAGAAAAAGTGAAATTTAGTGTAAATGACAATCAGGAACTGGATACTGGCTCAAGGTGGCCAAAAACAGGGCTATATAATTGGAGTTTTTTAGTGAAAACACACTTCCCTGGCTAATTTAAGACTTTGAATTAATTAGCCTACCAAAATGTTCCTATCCTATGCAATTGAAATAGTTTTCCCTTCTCAGAGCATTAAGACAATTTATCACAATAAAAAATATCCAAAGCATCTTGAATGGAATGACTTAAAAAGGCAAATGACAACCACAATTTGAAATCTTACAATTAAACTTCTGGCCACACAAATTGTATTAGGCTAACCAGCTCTGAAATAATTGCTGAAGGTGTACTTGCCTGTAAAATTAGAAACAGGCCCGAAGTCCCAGCCTCTTCCTTGTCAGAACTTCACATAGCATTAAAGCAATAATTACACGTGACCAATGTTGTTATTCCCGCAATTAATCTTGCCGTTTTCAGTGACACGTGGCCAGACAAGAGTTGCGTTCGAATCGACTCGAAAAAGTCAACTTAAAAGTTGACTTTTTTCTCTGCTGCCGTTTTATTTAGTAAAAAGTTGACCTAGAAAGTCAACACAGAATTGCGAATCGAACGCTTCAATGGCAAAAAATTTAGAAATATGAAATTGTTTTTGTCTAAAGACAAGGAAATTGTTAATAGGCCTAGTGGAAATAATCTTAGCTTTTCAGTGATCTGTAAGTAATCTTATGCATATTCCATAGGATTTAAAGGGTTTTTGGTGTTCTAGGCCTATCTTGCATAGGCCAAGCTTAATAAGAAATGAAAAGAAAAATTTTATGTTATTAAAAACGTTGATTCTCAGGAAGGCAGCTATCACATTGGTGAGTTATTCTAATATTACCAAATGTAACAAGCTTAGTTTCTAAACCAACCTATAATTTTTAGTTGAAAAAATTAAAAATTATAGGTTGGTTTATAACTTTATATTATAGGTTAGTTAAAAACTAAAAATTATTGGCTTCTTTTCCCAGTAAAATTGGTGCAAACAGTATTACTGGCTTTCAAATAAAGTGGATATACCACTCCATGCCCTTTTTTATCCTCTTTATAAATATGATAATTGCTTCTACCACAAATTCAGATTTAAGCACTTTTTGACCTCTTAAAAAGGACCTATATGTGGGGTCATTACAAATATGTAATAGCTTAGAAACAAATTTGGGCTATATATTTGTACATCAGGGGGTGGGGGGTAAAGCATAGCATATATTAAATACATAAACTAACCATTGGTGTATTTTTTTTATGTTTGTGCTGTTGCACTGGTGATTTCTCTTCTCATTAAAATTCAATGTGCACAAACACAAAAAAAAAATATGGCAAAGATTAGTTTACTTATTTAATATATGCTATGCTTTACCCCCACCCCCCCTGATGTGCAAATATATAGCCCAAATTTGTTTCTAATCTATTACAGATTTTTTATACCCCATATTTAGGTCATTTTTAAGAGGCCAAAAAATGTTTAAATCTGAATTTGCAGTAAAAGTGATTATTATATATGTAAACAGCATTAAAACAGGCATCAAGTGGTATATTCACTTTATATGAAAGCCAGTAATACTGTTTGCACCAATTTTACCCTTTTCCCTAGTTATATAGTCTGTATTCATTGAGATTGCTGTTTAAACTAGATTTTTAACATAAAGTAGGGGCAAAATTTTACTTTGGCTACTTTTGACTATCTTTGAAAGAGGTTAGGTTAGGAAAATGAAACTTTCAGGGATGTGTCTGCAGGCTGAAGTATGTCCCAGGAAAGTATTTTGAAGTACCTACCTCCATTTCTTTTCCCTCTAAATGGTCCTGAAATTTTGGGTTATCAGTTTCTTTTTCTCTGGCTTTAGTTCTGAAAAGACAATTCCTGTTGATTTGCCATACTGTTGTTGCCATAACACTGGGTTTTCTAAATTTAGAAATAATCTTTTATGCCACCTCACTATAGGTTAAATATTTGGCAGATATTATTTATTCTCCATGAATTTTTTTTTTTTATTGGATTTCATATGATGTCAGTTGCTTTCTGTTAAACATAAATTTATTTTTAAAAATCAAGCTTCTTTTGAGAAAAAATTTGAATGATTTTTCTCTGAAAAATATCACTGAAATATAAAGTGATATAAAATATGAGAAATATATGAGTGATATAAATATCACTGAAATTTTCTCTGAAATATCACTGAAAGGGGATAGGTTAGGAAAATGAAACTTTAAGGAATGGGTCTACAGGCTAAAGTATGTCCTGGGAAGGTATTTCAAAGTACATATCTCTACTCATTCTTGCTCTAGAGGGCCCTGACCCTTGATGACCTTCAAAAATAGTCTATCTGTGTTATAAAAGTGAAACCTTACAAAATAGATCTTCTGCTGAAATGAAGTACAACAAAGTTGTTCTCAGCTTAACAACTTTGCTCAATCCCAATTTATAAGGTTTTAAAGATATGAAAAAACATTTCCTAAATTTTGAAAAAAAAAAATGTTGATATGGCTCAGAATTCTACTCAAATAAAAGGAATTGAATTTTCAGAACTAAAGGCAGAGAAAAAGCAAATGGTACCTGAAAATTAAGGTAAAATGTTGTTTTGTCAAAATTTCAATAGGTATAGACCTGTCATGGAGTCAAATTTTAGGGCTCTCTAGAGGGAGAAGAAGTGGAGGTGGGTACTTTAAAATACCTTCCCAGGATATACTTTAGCCTATAGACCCATCCCTGAAAGTTTCATTTTCCTAACCTAACTTCTTTCTGAGATAGCAAGAAGTAACTCAACTAGAATTTTACCTTTTATCTGTCTGGTAAAAAACATCCTTCAAATTTTAGATATGCTCTAATTATACAGGGGCAAAAAAATTGCTTTTTAAAATTGCCAATATGAGGTAAGATATTAGCTAAAATGCCTGTATAAAGCAAACTAGCCTACCTAGGGAGTCAAAACACTTGAATTTGCTTGCTGCTTCTTCAACAGTGGCAAAAGGTCTGACAATGAGTAAAGTATGGAATTTGAGTCAGAAATGCCTTTTATGCTTTTTCTATTCTCACCAAAATAAAACACAAATCCCATGTTGACTTGCACATAAACCTCAAGATAAGTTGTAGTAATTGGTCCTTTAGCCTGATGTAGCTGCTATTTGCTGCTATGAGTGCATAGTCTATAATGGGAGCTTAAAATTGTCTTGGCAAGCTGCATGGTTGAGTATACAACCCTCTAGGCTATACTCTCTTTCTTTATGTGCATATTATTGTTTAAAAATGATCAAGCTTCACATTAATCTCCTTTCATGACCTATAGTTGAAATTTGCTAGGGAAATATTTATTCCACTAAAAACTCACCACCTATTTTTGAACTTCAATTATACAGCCCTGTTTTTTTTTACCCCCCTTAAGCCTGTATCCAGTTTCTGATAGCCATTTAAATTTCATTTTGTCTGTTGCTCATTTCTTGTCAATATTACTGAGGGGTCACAGATAAGCACTAGAGTCCTCATTGATAAATAATATGTGCTTGTATATATATAGCTTGTTGCTACTTATTTTTCTCTGGGAATACAATGTTTGATGTGGCATAAACCAAAGAAAGGACCTGTAGGCCTAGAGAAAAATATGTTAAGAAAACCGATTTTTATAATTGCACAATAATTATAGCTTACATAATTTTACATGCAGTCCTGCTCTACTTTACCCCCAACCCTCCTAATATAGAAATATATAGCTGAAGTTACATGTTACCTGTTGATTCTGCCAATCTATCCCTCAACCTTTAACTCCCTGTTAATTGAAGCAATTGCAACAAAGCAAGAATGGCGGAAAAGGTAACAGGTGACAGAATACATTGGAACTACATAATTTTGGCTATATATTTACACCTTAGGCAGGTTGGAGGCAAATTATAGTATAAAGATGCATGTTTTTCCCTTTGGTATGTAGGCTAAGTAGAAGATCACTTGTACCTGATGTCCCTGTTGTTTTTAGTTGGATTGGAAACATCCAAAGAAAGTTTCCTTTGAAAAGGAAAGGTGAGATTGCCCAAAAGTGAGATTGAATTTGTCAAAGCTTGGAGGTTTGCCCCTTCAGTCTGTTTAAAGGAAAATGGATTCAAAATTGAAGCTTTGTTCATTTCAATCTTAAGGGTGACCAATATTTGTGACAATTCATTAAATGGTTGTAAAGGGATACTTTTGTTTATTCATTAGTCTTCTTTGTTTTCTAACAGTTTTTTTTTAATCTTTAAATTGATATCCATTTCTTACAAATTTTTATTGATACCAGATGTCCATTTGCAAGTTTTCACCTACTTTGTAATCCCTGGTCTCACAATTACATTTAAATTTACTGAAGCTGGGACACACAGAACTCCTATCTATTTAAAGAAAATCAATGGATATAAGTAGGTTTTATTGTATTTAAGCCCTAGGGCCATGGCAATTAAAAACAAAATAAAGGAGATTAACTTTAAAATACTTGACATTAAATAAGCATAATAGCCACAAAGAAAAACAAATAACAAAATTATACTTCTGTGTTCAGTTGCCAACCTGAGCAACTGTCATAAATTTTTAAATCTTACAGAACATTCACCCCCATTACATTCACAAGCTATCTCTCATGACCCACAAATTTGTCCATACATCCACATTTCAGGGAAATGGAAGGACCATCACACTGGTATTCTTCATTTCTACTTATATTTAATGGGTTTGAAAGAAAGTTTCTATGGCTAAGTCAGTAGGCCAGTAAAGGACCTGGTGGTCCTTTAGCCAGGTAGTGCAATAGGAAGCTAACGACCAGCCAGCCTATTCTCTTGCATGCCCTTCCTCCTTACTGTCCCTAGATTTCCATCTGTACTCATTTAAAGTTGGGCCAATTCTAGCTGAAGTTAGTCATATCACCAACCCCTATCCAAAACCAAATAAACTGGCAATGCCAGGAATTAAACCTATACACCTTGGACAAAGCATTCCAACCCAAAGCGCCTACAACTTAGCAAGGAACACAAATTTGACCAGAGAACAATAATTATTTGAAAAAAAAAAATGCTATAGTTGTCCCACTACTGTCCTATAAATGCTATAGGCCCATTTTATTTAGACAAATCAATTTAAGACAGGTATCAACAAAACTCCATCAGGTATTGTATTTGCTTAAAATACAATCAAGCTATGTGAATGCTCAGCTTTGTGATATTCTAGTCTTGAAATAAAAAAAAAAAGAGAAAATTTATATTTTCTATTTATTTTTCACCAACTCATTTGTGACAGCCAAATGCCCATGGTTGACTTAGAACCTCTCTAAATGCTCTGAAACAGCAGGAATTAAAAAAAAAATTATACTAATCAGCATTAAACTGTCCCTTAAATTTGAACACGTGTATTTAATTTGAAAATGATGCTACTGCTAGTCAGGTTACTGTGCTGTTCCCACTGGCTCTACTAAATGGGCACTTACCACGCAGTATTTGTAGTTACTGAAAAACCATCAGCTGGAACACACCCATAAGCAATTATATCTGTATATTATATCAATTATATATCTTATATTATATTATTATATTATATATATATACATAAGCAATTATATCAATTATATCTTATAGCAATTATATCTGTAAAGAACATACAAAAAGGCATCAAGTAGTATATTCACTTTATTTTTAAGTCAAAATATGAAAAAAACAAAAAATTTACTCCCAACCTGCCTAATTTGCTAATATATAGCCCAAATTATAAATTTTAAATGTATTTTGCCACCTTGTAGCCTACTTATTTTTCCAGTTCTTGTTTTGCCACAGTTGCTTCAATTATCAGGTACTATGGTTGAGGTATAGATTGGCAGAATCAATAGGAAATATGCAATTTCAGCCTTAGATTTCCATATTAGGAGGGTTGGTGCTAAAGTAAAGCAGAGCTGCATACTTCTCTAGTGCTTAAATATGACCCCTTAGCAATATTGACAAGAAATGAGTAACAGAAAAAATTCAATTTGGACTAAATGGCAATCAGGAACTGGATACAGGCTAAAGGGGGCCAAAAACAGGGCTGTATAATTGGAGTTCAAAGAACTCCAATTATACAGTGATTTTTAAAAAAATCACTGTATATAAGTGATTTTTTAGTGAACTAAACGCTTCCCTTGCTAATTTAGGACTTTAAATTGATTAGCCTACTAGAATTTACCTATCCTATGCAATTGAAATATTTTTCCTTTCCAGAGCATTAAGACAATCCATCACAATAAAAAAAAAAAAAATATCCAAGGCATCTTGAATGGAATGACTAAAAGAAGACAAATGAAAATCACAATTTGCAATCTAACAATTAAACTTCTGGCCACACAAATTGTATTAGGATACCCAGCTCTGAAATAATTGCTCAAGTAGCTTCGCAGTAACTTTAACTAATATTGCAATAACTTTATAAGTTTTTTCTTAACCATTTTATTATCTACCTATCCCCCCACCCAGTAAAAGATAAAACCCACCCACCCACACAAGAAAAAAGCCAGTTTTAACAAGGATAATAACATAGTTTCTAAGTCTATTTTAGTGCAACCTACCCAACAACAAAAAATCTGGCTCAATAACTCACCACACTGGTACACAAAAGAGGTGCCTTCATCCTGGATCCATCTGAACACATACTCCATGATTACCTATAATTGAAACTTTTGCCCTCTTTCCGAGTTAACTTGAGACGAACGTATAAAATGTAAAAGTTGTTAAAAGTCAACTTTTCATGAAGTGAAGTGAATCGCCGAAAGACCCCCTCTGTGTTTTAACACCTTAGGGTCCATGCACTTCCACAATTGTATTTTTACGATTCCCTGCGAAAAGTTTATAACGTCCTTTTTCTATCAATCAATCTCAAAAATTCACAAACTAAATTTATACTTTCAACCGATTGTTCTTCAGTTAATGCTCCTCCGAGTAATTCTTCACATAGTTTTATTCGATGTTCTCTCATAAACCTTCTAATGTCTGTCCTGTAACATTCTGTACGGACACAATGGATGATGAGGTGTGCTAAGGTCTCTGTCTGACCACAATAGATGCAATTCGGATCTTCTCCATAGAAACGAGAAAGATATGATCTTGTAGCTGCATGTTGTGACCTAAGTCGAAATGCAATTTTTCCTTCTTCTCTTGATAAACTTTCATATAACTTATTTTCGAATTTTCTTCTGGTCTTCTTTGTAATCAAAAGATTTCCAGAGAGATTTCTATTTTCTTCAAAGCTAAACTGTTTTATCTGCTGTATTATGTCTTCTATCTGGAATACTATTGTTGGTGTCGTTGTTTGCATTATTTGTATGTCTGCACTGGCGGCCATTTTAGCTGCTAAATCAGCTTGTTCATTACCCTGGATTTTCTTGTGGCCAGGTATCCAATGAAGCGATAACTTTATTCCTTTAGAAAGCAGTTGTTGCATGGCTACAAAGCATGAAATCACTTCTCTTGATTTATTCGCTCCATCACTGAATTCATTTAAACATGAAACAGCACTTTTAGAGTCTGTACATATTCTAACTTGATCCCCGCTTTGTAATTTCTTATATAGATACGATACTGCTTGTCGTATAGCAAACACTTCAGCGTCGAAAATTGACATTTTTTCATGGAGACGGTAAAGTTCTTTCACATTCCACATTGGTATCCAAATCGCAGCTCCGACCTTGTCACTTTTTGAAGCATCAGTAAAGACGTCCATGGCTTCTGGGTAGGTCATTCTTTTCTCCATTGTGAATGATTGATTATAATCCAATCCGTCCCATTTTTCAAAATCACAAAAGCAAGGAACTTTTTGAATGGCCCATATTGGCGTGATATTTATATTGGGTACTTCCAGTGCCAGGTTTAAATTTACCTGTAATCCAAAATTTTCTGCCAAATGCAAAGCTTTAATAATTCCATGCTGTTTCTTTGAGGAAATCCATAGTCTTTTTCTTTTAAGTATCGTAGATTTAAATGGGTGGTTGTGATCTGATGTCCAAAGCTTTTTCAAGTATTTCAATGAACGCACATTTCTTCTCACTTCCAAACTTTCCAATCCACTTTCTGATTCTAAGAATGGCTTAGGTGTTGTTTTACGTGCTCCAAATGAAACTCTTATGGCACTATATTGTACTGTGTCCAATAGCCTCAATGCAGACGGGCTGGCAGCCTCATACACCAATGAAGCATACTCTAGTTTTGATCTTATGTATTTGATATAAAATTCCAAAAGAAAGTCTGGTTTTGGACCCCATCTTGTTGCTGATATCATTCGCATAATATTGAGTCTCTTCAAGCATGAGATCTTGAGTTGTTGTATTTGTGGTCTGAATGATAGGTTCTTGTCGAAGATGCAACCAAGCCATTTAAATTCACCCACAATCTCCAATAACTCATTATTAAGGTACAGTCTGGGCAATGTTGTATTTCTCTTCCTTGTAATCATCATGATTTTAGATTTTTCAGGAGAAAATTGGACACAGTTTTCTTGGGACCACCTCTGGACTTGATCAAGGATTATCTGTAACTGTGTTGTTGCTTCATTCACATTATCTGCAATAACCCATATACCATTGTCATCTGCAAATATACCTGCTCCATTTTCTCCTTCATCTACAGGGAGATCATATTCACTTAGATTGTAGTAATCAGGTCCTAGCACTGAGCCTTGTGGCACTCCTCTTCTTCTTAATACTTTACTTTGGGAATAGCAACTTCCAACTTTGATTTTAACTTCTCTTCCTTCTAAAAAAGAATCCGAAAATTCTAGGAGCTGACCTTTAACTGCAGCAGCCATTATTGCTTCTAATATATGACGGTGGACCATACTATCAAAAGCTGATACTACATCCAAAAATGCCATCAGTAAAACTTTTTTGTTTTCTAAAGCATAAACAGCATCATTCATGAACATCAGCATCACATCCTCTGTATTTCTATTACGTCTAAATCCACACTGTATATTCTTGAGTCCTCTATTCAATTCAATCACTTGGTTCATTCTCTGTTTCACCAATCGTTCATAGACTTTTCCTAGCACAGGTAGTAAAGTTATTGTTCTATAATTCTCTAGTTTACTTTTATCTTTGCCCACTTTTGGTATCAAAACAACTACTCCATCCTTCCAGATTTTTGGAAACTGTCCTTCATTCCACAACTCATTTATGATATTTAATAAAGCAGCAACCCAGTTTTTTGGCAGGGCTTTCACAAATTGGGGGAAAATCATATCTTCTCCAGGGGCAGTGAGTGGTAGATGATTGATAACTTTCTCAAATTCTTGTGTAAGAAAAGGTTGATTATAAGCTACAGATCGATGACTTTTGGAAATTCTCTTAACTTTAGCTTTCACTTCTATTTCACAGTCACTTAATGGATCAGGTACTCCAATGACACTGTCAAGTAGGGATACAGCTGCTTCAGCTATTTCTTGATCGGTAACTAGGGTGGAATTCTTGTATGTTATTGGAGGATTTGTTTGATCTTCACGACTTCCACTAATCAGACTCTTAACTGTTGAGTAGACTCTTGATGCAGGGACTCTAAAATCTAACTTATTGAGGAAATTAATCCAGCTTTCTCGTTTAGCAGCAATTACTGTTTTCTTAAATTCAGCAGCCTTTCGTTGGTACTCTACATATCTATGAAAGGTAGGAAGGCGTTCATAATTGGACTTCGCATCTTTAAGGTCTTGTTTCGCTTTGGTACATGTTTCATTCCACCACTTAGTAACTTTGTGATTCAATTTGTGTGTATTAATTTTGGGAACAACTTTATCCACAACATCCATTAAAACCGTTTGAAATATCTTAATCTTTTCTTCTGATGAAGACACCTCCTTTAACTGCTCCTCAATATGAACATTTTCTAATGCAGTTGAGAAAGTTCTCCAATCAGTCTTCTTCAATTTGAACTTGTGTGCTATGTTATTAGCTTGTATATTATTACAACCATTTAACTCAATCATCACTGGAAGATGGTCACTATATAGTATTGTATTCTTTAAAGATGTCACCTTTGTGGTAGGAGCAATATGTGGGGAAGAGAACACTAGGTCTATGGTGCTGTATTGTCCAGTGTTATGGTTGAGGTGGGTAGGTAAATCTTTTGGGGTTAAAAGGCATAGGTCATTATTGTTCATAAGAAAATCTTCAATATCTCTTCCAGCATTGTTGGATCGGCCACATGTGCACCAACTCTCACTGTGAGCATTAAAGTCTCCTACAGCTATTATCAATTCTCGACTAGGTACACTTTGCATCATTTGTTCAAATGCTTCTCTCAAATTGTTTTCACTTCCATCAGGGTTGTAAATATTGAAAATATTTATTTTCTTCTGGCGATCTATAAACATTTTGCATCCTATTATCTCGGCTCTTCCCTGACTTAAATTAACCCATTGTTGATTAAACCGAATGTGATTTCTCACTCCAATAATGATTCCCCCTTTGTCATGATCTGTTCTGTCTTGTCGTATGACCCTATAACCATGAAACTGTATCTTTATAAAAGGTTTAAGGAATGTCTCTTGGATACAAAAGATATCTATTTGATTATCCAAACAAAACTGCAGAAGAAGGTCCTTATTAACTTTCACAAGTGATCTGGCATTCCATGATAGTATTTTTAGATTTAAAGTCATTTGTTAGCACACTGATCCCTTATAAAACTGGTGTCAACTGTTGTCAAATTGAGTTTATCCATAAATTCACATATCTTCTCCACTCTTTCTGCAATTGGAGCTGAGCCTATTGAAAGCACTTCAGGGGATAGAGCCAATGCAATCAAGATTTTATTCACTGTGTCTGTTATAGTTTGACGTTTCACCGATTCTATGGTGTCTGTCCATATTCTATTTACATTGGTTCTTTCAGGTTTTACTGCACTACTATGAACTGCTTGGGCATAACTTCTGTACATAACCTGAGCTCTTTTAAAGCTAACTTGATATTTTTCAGCCACATTCAGAATCTCTTTATTTTTCACTCTAATTTGACAGGCTGGTGAAGTTGAAGAATGATTTCCAAGACAATTGGCACATTTATACATGTCTTTGTTGGTAGTGACTTGGTTATTCTTAAGATGACATTCTGCTGATGAATGCTTCCCTGCACATCGCAAGCAGATTGGTTGGTTGGCATGGCAGTCCTTTTGGATATGACCATATTTTTGGCACTTAAAACATTGGATCACTCTTCTGTTATAGGTATGAAGTTCCCTATTTCTTCCACAGAACCATATGCTAGAGGGAAGAAGATTTGATTTAAATGTAACTAAAACTGCAAGACTGTCCTCTAATTTTTTCAATTCTTTGTTAAATCTTTTCTGTCTGATAACTGATAAAACTTCAATGTTTGACCTTATACTTGCTAGAATATCCTCATTTGAGAGATGTAGAGGAACACCTTTCACAATGCCTCGAGTCAGGCTTTCCCGTTTATTCACTTTAACTTTAGTTTCTGCTATTTGACTTATTGTACACAGTTTAGCAGCTATCTCCTCTTTTTCTGTATGGATTAAAAGTCTCTCTTTTGTCTTATTAACTTCAAATTCATACTTTTCCTTTCCAAAAATAGAGCTCAAAAACTTGGCAATTGTGAAATCATCTGGGAACTTTTGATTATCCTCAGTTACTTGAGCTTCCACAGAAATGGATAAAAGATCACTATATGGCATGTCAACACTTTTCTTGTTCAACATGGTAGGATTCTGATTTATGCTACTTTGTACTTCATTAAGCTTCCGCTTCAAATTTCTATTTTGAGGTTGATTCAGGTACTCAGACACTGGTGAAACATCTCTTCTTTTCATTCCAGTTTTTGTAGGATTGTCAGTGTTTGCCTCACTGATAACACCTTCAGCTTCTAGTGGGTTCACTGTTCTCATTTCTTCTTCACTATTTTCACTTGATGGTAAAGGAGGAAAGTCCTCATTCCATTCTTGAAGGGATTGAAATCTGTTTGAAGTAGGCACTGAATAGTTTTTCACAATTGGGAAATGGCTGATATTTGTTATTCCTCCTGACACTGGACTAAAATGACCTTGTCCCTGGCAGCTAGAAACACTTGCAGGTGGGTTCACTTGCATATCCTGGAAAATCACAGGCTGTCCTTGATTGGTAATGGGAGATCTCACAAATATAAGTTGTCCATGTTGTTGATAACCAACCACATTGTGGTGCATGGTCACAGGTAAAACTATCCCTGGATCTGGAGGGAGATTCATCTTCTCTTTACTATTTTCTATACTTAAAAGTCAAACTTCCACTCTTAAATCACCCTGTTTCTCTATCTACTGCTGATATTTCAAACACGTTCTATATTTTTCAAAAAGCAACAGACGAAAAATTTTCTCTTTCCCGCCATTTTCAAATTTTTTTGAAAGGAGTAAAATATGTCTCATTTTCTCAACTTTTCATTAACTTTCAGTCAACTTTTACAAATCGAACGCTAAAAGTTAACTCGGAATCACAAATAAAACGTCAGAATGCTGGTTTCAGTCAACTTGGAATGTGATTCGAACGCAACTAAGTATTTGTTGCTATCTTTTAGGGGTTAAACCTCGATTAGTAAAAATCCCATTGGACAAGTAAAGAAACGCACCCATCGGGATTATCATTGCCCACTGCCGAAGTTTAAAAAGAGTGCAAATCAAGACCCAAAAAGAGGGATTTTTGCTAAGAAAAGAGTGCAAGTAAAAAAAAATTGTGCACAGCCGGCTCACTCTTTTGATCACTCTTTTATTTAGAAAAACCCTTGACATGGTTGAAAATTCAACTAAAATAGCAGGAGTTGTGTTTCAATGGCTAAAGTCAATAAAAATGAGATTGAAACTCAATAATGAGGTAAGAAACTTTTTGTCAGAATTATCATAGGTTATTAATAGCTGAAGAAAAAATATGCTTGGTTGTTACCCATTGCAAGACCTGTCATGTATGCAATCCTCTAAGCTCTAGAAATAAGAAGAGGACAAACATTGTGACTCAAACTAACTTCCCGAGTTAAATTTTTCAGTAAATATTGAGCAGTTCACATAAATGACCTACGAATAAAGTGAACATACCATTCTGAGCGTGTCCGAAATCTCAAGAATGCAGAATTAATTTCGCATCCGTCTGGAATTCTTCGAAGAATTCTCAGTCCGGACTAGAATTTCATCTGTAATTATCGCAGGGTTATGACGTCAAAAACCCCACGAAAAAATTCTACGAAATTGCAGCATTTATCTGAGGTTTTTTAGAAGAAACTAAAGAAAGATAGTGGCGATCCATATCCAAAGCATAAGGAAAACCAGAGCATAAAGAAGAAAGATCTGTTTCCAGAGAGATTTCAAATTCCAAAAATGTGTGACAAAAGACTTCCAGTGTAAGTGGCTAAGAATATCTCAGTTAAAAAAAAAATTATTTGTGATCAGCAGCTTTTAGATGATTATTATTAAGGATGTAGATCTTCACCTTGCTCAGTGATCATAGAGCTTTAATTGTATGATAACTGCTAAATACAATGATCATTGACTTCTTGTTCTGTTATTCTTGAAGCAAAAAAATTAAGCTGTTTCAAACAAAGAGAAAATACAAAATTTCTCATGCCCTGCTAAACGATTATCTCTAAGTAGAGTAATAGCTGATCAGCAGTTTTTTGATAGTTGTTTAATAAAGTGATAGTTAATATTCTAGTTGAGTGACTTCTTGTTATCTTAGAAAGGGGTAAGGTTAGGAAAATGAAACTTTCAGGGGTGGTTCTAAAGGCTAAAGTATATCCTTGGAAGGAATTCTAGAGTACCCACCTCCACTCCTTTTTCCTCTAGAAAGCCATAAAATTCGCCAATCTGACAGGTTTGACAAGTTTAACAGGTTTGTCAAAATTGAAATTTTGACAAAACAACATTTTATCTTAAGTTTTAGTTACCAGTTGCTTTTTCTCTGCCTTTAGTTCTGAAAATGCAATTCCTGTTATGAGTAGAATTCTGAGCCATATCACTTTTTTTTCTTCAAAATTAAGGAAATGTATTGGCATATCTTTGAAACCTTATAAATTTGGATTGAGCAAAGTTTTTGACCTAGGGAGAAATAGAAATTGCAATGTCTGTGTTATCTATAGTTAACACGTTTGATCCCAGAAAAGATTTAACAAATTTTATCATTGTCACATCAAATTTAGCATGCTGATGAGCCTGATATTTGCCTTGTAGTGTCCTTTTTCAAATAATATTTATCAAAATAAAAAAAGTCTTTTATTTTTGCTGTTTAAGATGTTTATGACTACAGAATGTTATATTTGAGTATGGGTGTGTGCTAGTATTAACAATGCTTATGACAGCAAAGGTCCTTCCATTTTTGGCACTACAGAGTGTTGAATCCCTGATCCTAAACTCCTGAGTCAACTGTCATATTTGACATATGTGAAAAAATGTATTTAATTTTTTTTTTTTGCTCCTAAAGGTGTAGTTGAAAGTAGTCAGAGCCTTGGGGTGTGAATCCCCTTATTTGTCCTGTTGGAAGGAGGCTAGTACTGTACTTCAATTTTCATAGTTTCTTGTTAATCTTATAATCTCAACTTTTGCAATTTTCTTGTTTCTTTACCACTTCAATGGTATTCCATGAACCTGTTCTTGTTCTTTGTAATATGCATTTACTTTATTTGGGATATATGTAGGCTTCTCTTTGATACTCTACAATAGCATCCTTATTTAGATCATGTTGCATGTAGCTTTTTCTAAATGTTGTCAAGTCTCTTAAGTCCCTTATACCTGATGCTTTCCCTACTGTTTTTAGTTGGTAAAAAAAAAATCCAAAGAAAGTTCCCATTGAAAAGAGCCCAAAAGTGAGATTGAATTTATCAAAGCTTGGAGGTTTGCCCCTTCAGTCTGTTGAAAGAAAACAGATTCATAATTGAAGCTTTGTTCATTTCAATCTTAATAGTGACCTACATTTGTGACAATTCATTAAATGATTGTAAAGGGATACTTCTATTTATTTATTTGTCTTGTTTGAATTCCAAATGATTTTTTTTAATTCTTTAAATTGATATACATTCCTTACAAATTAATTAGTTGCACCACAGTTCCATTTGCAAGTTTTGACCTACTTTGTAACCCTTGGTCTCAAAATTGCATATAAATTTATTGAAGCTAGGGAACATAGAACTCCTGTCTGTTTGAAGAAAAGGGATGGATGTAAGTTGGTTTAATTACACTAAAGTCCTAGGGCCATTGCAATTAAAATAAAACAATAAAGATTAACTATAAAATACTTGACATTACATAAGCATAACAGTCACAAAGAAAATCCATTCACAAAATTTTGCTTTTGTGCTCAGTTGCCAACCTGAGCAATTACCTAAATTCTTAAACCTTGCAAAACCTTCACCAGCCATCTCTCATGACCCACACTTTTGTCTATACATCAACAATTCATTGGAAAGGAACAACTACCCTACTGCCATTTCTTAATTTGTATTTATGTTTAATAAGTTTAAAAGAAAGCTTATATGGCTAAGTCAGAAGCCCAGTAAAGGACAAGGTGATCCTTTAGCCAGGAAGTGCAATAGGAAGCTAGGGGCCAGCCATCCTGTGCTTTTGCATGCCCTTCATGCTTACTGTCCCCACATTTCTTTAGGTAACTTTTTAAAGTTGGGCCAATTCTAGCCGAGCTATCAGAGTCACATCACTGATCCCTGTCCCAAACCAAATAATCTAGTAATACCAGGAATTAAACCTGTGCCCTTTGGACAAAGGATTCTCAAGCTAGAGAGCCAGCCACTTAGGAAGGAACACAAATGTGACCACAGAACAACAATTGTTTAAAAAAAGAAAATATTTTAAAAAACTCAAGTCATAGTTGCTGCCCATAAACAATATGCATTTTATTTAGACAAATTAAATTTAAGACAGGTATCAACAAAACTCCATCAGGAATTGTATTTACTTAAGATACAATAAGCAACATGAAAGCTTAGTTTTGTGATATTCTGGTCTTGAAATAATACAAATTAGAAAAATTATATGTTCTATTTGTTTTCCACAAGCTCATTTGATACTGCAATGTGCCCATGGTGCACTTTATAATCTCTCTAAAATGCTTTAAACAGAAGGATTTGTAAAGACAATTGTTCTGATCAGCAAGAAAAGTACTAACATAATTCTCTAAACTTAGAACTTTTTAGCAAAGCAAATGCAAAACAAAAGAATTCAACTAAAAGTGGTAAAATATAGGACAAATCTAATTGGTCTAAATAATCAAGGCCTATAAACACAACTGCCTTCTAATCTCAATTCTTTGTGTTTCTGATTCTTAGCAGCAGCTTTGTAATGGAAAATCTCAGTTCTATTAGCCTACTAGATATGGTCTAGATGGTTCTGGAGACATTGACATTTTATTTTCTCTAGAGATATATTTAGTGCAGCAGTGCATATACACTATGTTACAAATCTAATGATCACCCAATTTGCATGACCACTAGATTTCAAAGGCCAGAGAAAATTCGATCCTTGAATCTAGTGATGACCTTTGATCTTGATTGCCATCATAAGAAAGTCATGGGCCTTACTTATTGTTAGACATAGGCCTACCAAAGACTATAGTAAATGCTAGATATACCCAGTGTCTGACCTAAGCTATCCAAAATCAAAGTCTTGACAATTATGCATGCATTATCTGCAAGAAAAAAAATTGCTCCTCCATCAGACAGAGCAAAAGAATGTCCAGTACTTTAATTTGTAGTAGTAGCAAAGTGATTAGGAGCTACATGGAAGCTATTTTCAGAGCGTGTTCCAGCTGAGACAAAAAGTAACTAAAAGTTACGGAAAAGTTACTAAAAGTAACTTTTTCCGTTCCAGCTGATGCTATTTAAGGCCTTTTTTCGCGTCAACCAAAGAGACTGTTTGAGCTCAACCACTCGGTGTGGTTGAGCTCAACCGCTGTTTTTGCGTGAAACAGTGACAAACCAGGTTGTCATGAAAAGTGATTTTGCGTGAAACAATTGACTGGTTGAACTCTAATTTAACCAGAACTGTCATTGTTTTTAACCGTAGGGTTCTACCATTCATAATTGTTGGTTGACCTTTTCAGGCGTAGATTTCGAAAAGAAGAATTCGTAGGCTATAAATAAGTCTATATAAAATAAGAATTATAAGCTGACAAATAGAATTCTAGCCACGCAAAAGTAAGGTTTAATTTTGTTTTTTTCGTACTAGGGCTATTTGGATAAATGTTGGGTTATATCCTGCAATTTGATTCACATAGGCCTTAAGACAGGAAGTCAAGAGTTTGAATATGCTTTTGAAAACTTATGTAGATACTTGGAAATCTTTGTTTCATCCTTTTGACGCCCTAGGCTTGACCTTAGCTTGGTAATTTGGCTTCAGAGATAAAACCTTGATGAAGCAAGACCCTAGTGGTTATAAAGCATTGTTAATCCAATTACTATTCTTACTAGATGCTTCAAGATGTGTTGCATCTTTGTCAGAACTCTTAACATTTCAGCCTTACCCTATAGGGCCATGGATAAATTTTCAGGTCAAACTCTAGTTTGGCTACTGTTTGCTATCTTAGAAATGGGTTAAGTCAGGAAAATAGAACTTCCAGTAATGAATCCAAAGCAAAAAATACGTAAAATTCTAGTTTAGCTAATTTTCATTATCTTGGAAAGGGAATAGGTTACAAGAATGAAACTCAGTAATTAATCCAGGGTCAAAAACACTCTGGGAAGGTACTGCCAGGCTTCTATGTCAACCCTTTTCTGATTTCTTAGTCTTAGATAATTGCTTACTCAAAAGGTCTATACCTATACTATTGAAATTTTGACAAAACAAGATTTACCTTAATTTTTAATTATCAGTTTCTTTTACTCTGGCTTTAGCTCTTAAAATGCAATTCCTTTTATTTAAGTAGCATTTTAAGCCATATCAATATTTTTTTTTCAAAATTTAGGAAATGTCTTTGCATATCTTTAAAACCTTATAAAGTGGATTGAGGAAAGCTGTGAAACACAAGTCTTAGAAGTATCTTATATCAAAATACACCTGATACAGTTTAATTTTTTAGAGATGACACAGAATAGCATTAAAGCTGAGTATTTGCTTTGCAAGAAATGTGTCCCTTCTGTTGTAAAGCATTTTGGATAGACACTAATCTAACCATGGGCGTATTGCTGTTGCAAATGGTTTGGAAAACAAATAGCAAATGTAAATTTGCTTTTTTATCATTATTTAAGACTAGAATATCACAAAGCTATGCAATCACATTGCTTGTTGTATCTTAAGTAAATACAATCCCTGATGGAGCTTTGTTGATACCTGTCTTAAAATTAATTTGTCTAAATAAAATATATTGTTTATGGGACAGTAGAGAAAATGGCAACAACCATGAATTGAGTTTTTTTTTAATATTTCTTTTTTCAAATAATAGTTCTCTGGTCACATTTGTGTTCCTTGCTAAGTTGTTGGCACTCTGGTTTGGGAATCCTTTGTCCAAGGGGTACAGGCTTAATTCCTGGCATTGCTAGTGTATTTGGTTTTTACCAGCTAAGTATTCACCATGCTAGTTTGCATCTTAAGTAAAGCAATCCCCACTGGAGCTTTGTTGACACCTGCCTTACAATAACTTGTCTAAGTAAAATACAATGTGTATTGAAGATTAGTGAAAATGGCTGTAAATCCACCTTGGTTTTTTTTTTAAATTTTTTTTTTTTAATAGTTGTTCTACTCTGGTTGTAATAATGTTCTTGGCTAAGTGGAAAGCACTCTTAGTAAGAAATCCTTTGTCCATGGGGTACAGGTTTGATTCCTAGTATTGCCTGTTTATTTGTTTTAAATGGGGGTCAGTGATGTTAGACAGATCTAAACCAGCTCTAAATAGGCAAATGGAGAAATATGCAAAAGGTAAGCAGGGAGGGTGTACAAAAGCACAAGATTTCTGGCCCCCAGCCCTTAATTGCAATTCTTGGCCAAAGGGTCACAAAGTGGAAATTAGCACTGCCAGTTTAGACCTTGATGTGTCAGTGCTGCCATGCTTACTTACTTGCATATTGTTGTTGAGTTTGCCCACATTTTATCTTCATTACTATCTAAAATCATTTAGACATTCAGCAAACTGTCTCAAAGCACAACTAGTATTGAATAGTTTTTGGGCCTTACTGACTTTCCCTTTATAGCAAAGGTTTATTGTTGTGTATAATGTAGATATTTTAAAGTAATCAATCATTAAGAATTCCCTTTTAGTTTTATCAAGTTTTTGAGTAATAAACCTTTTTAATTACCTTAAAATATTTATTCAGGTCCTTTACTATTGGCTGCCCTTTATATTACAATAATGATTTAAATATATTGTGGTAACTAAAAATTTGGATAATCCAACCTATTTTACCATCTTAAGGTTGTTTACAAAGGTGTATGAAATATTTAAGTACTGACTTAGCTACAGAAAACTTCTAGATATAATAAAATGTAAGCAAGATGGCTCTTACTTTGACCATATCTGTGGAAGCACTAATGAGAGTGGGTCATTTGATGCATTTGTAGTATTGAGTTAGATGAGAAATGAAGTGTAGGTTTGATGAGAGATGGCTGGTGAATGTGATGAGGGATGAATGTTTTGCAAGATTTTAAAATTTTGGACAATTTCTCATGTTGACAGTAGAGCGCAGAAGTAAAATTTTGTAATTTTTTTTTCTTTGTTTCTGTTATGTTAGACAATGTTGAATATTCTAAAGTGAAGTTTCTTTTTTGTTTGGAATTGTGATGGCCCTAGGGCTTTAGTGCAATACAAATTACTAATGTTTATTCACTTTCTTTAAACAAACACAATGTCTATGTCTCCTTGCTTTAACAAAGTCAAATGTAATTTTAAGACCAGGGATTTCAAAGTAGGTCAAATGAACTTCTGGTAAAAATGAGCAATTTATGAAACATCTAGATTAAAAAAAAGTCTTTTAGACAACAAAGAAGACAATTGAATAAAGAAAAGTACCTTATATCATAATTGTTGTGCACCCTTAAGATAGAAATGAACAAAGCTTCAATTAAGATTCTGTTTTGTTTAAACAGACAGAAGGGACAAACCTCCAAGCTTTGACAAATACAATCTCACTTTGTGGCTCCTATCTTTTCAAAGGGGACTTTCTTTGGATTTTTTCTATCCAACTAAAACTGAAAAGGACAGCATGATATACAAGTGACCTTCCAATTACCCTACATAGCAAGAGAAAATCACTAAGTTAGGCTATGCTTTATCTCAATCCCCCTCCCAATGTGCAGAAATATGGCTCAAATTTCATATGTTCAATGCATTTAACCTACTGTCACCTGTTTTTCTAGTTATTGTTTGTCACATTTGTTTAATTTACAGCTACATGGGATGAAGTTAGAGAGACAGATTGACAAAACAAATGGAAAATAGGAAATTTCAGCAATACATTTTTATATTGGGAGGATTGAGGGGTAAAGTAGAGCAAAGTTGAATGTAAAATGTGTTACCAGCTATTATCTAAAAATTATGAAGCATGAATTTTTTTTTTTTATTATGTTTCTTTCTCTTCAGGTCCTTCTCTAGGGCTTTACCAAATCAAACATTCTATGCCCAGAAAAATTAGCAACAAGGTATAGTCTATATACAAAGGCTTATGTTATTTAACTATGAATATGGAATTTATATGGCAATCAGGAACTGGATACAGGCTAAAGCAAGTAAAAAAGAAAGAAAAAACTTCCCTAGTTAGCTCAGGAGACTTTTAATAGATTACTCTTCAGATAATTGCATATGATACATAATTTAAATATTTACCCCTGTACAGTAGGGCGTTAAAACAATCTATCACAATGTAAGATACAGTATATTTAGATATGATGCTGATTTACAAATTCCAGGATTCTTTGTTGTAGTTTTCATAATTTTGTTGATAAAGTTTTATATATTCATCATATTTTATTTTATGTCATTAACATTAGCCAAACTAAACTTCTCAATAGAACTTGAATGTGGTGGCTATAATGCACAAGTACTGCAAAAATCTTACAACACATTATGTGTTATGGTAACTGTTCAGTGAGAAAAAAATTTTTTTCCCAGTTTAGCTTAATTTGTTATATTTTTGTGCTTATCAGAAATATTTTGTTAATTTTAGGCAGCTTTCCACCCTTAAAATATTCTTAAACATTTACTGGTTTATACTTAACTAGTATTCTACTGAAAACAAAAATTAATATATATTTTGTATTGAAGAAATATAAAGCCCTTTGGATTTTTTTTTTTATTCAGATTAAGCAGTTTGCTATTTTATTTTGTTAGGCTAAGCCTGTAATAGTGCTTTATTGTGAAGAGTCAAAATTTGTAGGGATTGCAAAGGCTAGCCTGAACAATATGTTATTACAAATTCTTAGGTTAAACTTCTGTTTGGTAAAATTCTAGTTTAGATAAATTTGTATTATCTTGAAAAAGGTTTAGGTTAGGAAAATGAAACTTTTAGGGATGGGTCTAGAGACTAAACTATATCATGGGAAAGTATTTGGAGCATCTAACTCTACTCTTTCTCTCTCTTAAAAATGTTTGCCTTAAATTACCTTAAATCACATTGTCTAATGAAATAAGGATTAAATCCTGTAGAATTGCTGGTTAGTGATGATGACAGTTGGAAATCTCAATATTTGGTCCACACCCTTAAAAATGCTTGTGTTATAAAAGTGAAACCCTTGCAAAATAAATCTTCTACTTAAATGACAAGAAAAAAGTGTTTTCAGTGTCATAACTTTGCTCAATTTCAATTTATGAAGTTTCCAAGATTTGGAAACTTTCAGGATATACATTTCCCTATATTTAAATACGAAACACTGATATGGCTTAAAATTCTACTCAAACAACAAGAATTGCATTTTCAGAGCTAAAACCAGAGAAACAGAAACTGCTTGCTGAAAATTAAGGTAAGATGTTGTTTTACCAAAATTTTAATAGTAACAGACCAGTCCAGTATGCAAAATTCCCAGATTTAAAAACAGAAGAGGGTTATCACATAAGCTTAGCAATAGCTTCTCAGAGTATGTTTTTAGCTATGGATTAATCACTGAAAGTTTCATTCACCTAACATAACCCCATTCAAAGATAGCAAAAAGTAGCTAAACTGGAATTTGACTGGAAATTTAATCTATAGCCTGGTAGGCTAGTAGAATTCCAAATCAAAACAAAAAGAAGTCAAACTAGAATTTTATCCTCTGTTTAGGGTAGCTCAACAAAGCTAAAGTCTTATCATTTAGGACTTTTTTATACGTAATTTTGCTTTTACAGTATGAATACAACATTTTCCAATATATTACCTGAACAATTTAACCAAAGATTCC